>NW_009634937.1:10375-11838 GCF_000690535.1 Cariama cristata | reverse complement strand
TGGGAGCCTTCAGTGGTGCCCACAGCCACGGCACAGCCACCATGTGGGACCCGCAGCACCCCCGCCAGCCAAGACTCTGAACAAAGGCAGCATTACAGGTGGAGGTCCCCACTCCTGATGGGCCACCAGGACCCTGAGGTCCTTTTCTGCACAGCTTGCTTTCCAGTCAGTCAGTCCCCAGCATATATTGGTGCTTGCTCCTCCCCAGGAGCACAACTTTGCAATTCCCCTTGTTGAACTTGATGATATTCCTTTCACTCCCTTTCTCCAGCCCGTCAAGGTCCCTCTGCATAGCAGCCTGACCTCTATCATATCAGCCACTCCTCCCAGTTTTCTGTCACCAGTAAACTTGCTGAGTACACTCTGCTTCATCATCCAATTCGTTAATTGAACAATATTGCAACCAGTATTGAGTCCTGGGGTACACCACTGGTTACCGGCTTCCAACTAGACTTCATACTATTGATCACCATGCTGAATCCACCTGCCCAAGCTCTCAACAATAGTCTCCTCTCTAACCTCTTCAAAAAATTATTTTAAGATGCTGCAGTAAAATTAGCACTATATAATGGAAACTTCGCATGTAATCACATCTCAGTGGGATGTTTGAGCTTCACCATGACATTCTGGTGAAGCAGATCCCCAAGATTTTGTGGAGGTCTGATGCCCACATAGTTACTGCTTAGCAACCAAGAGCTTCTTCAGGAGAAAGCAAATCCTTTGCAGCCTGGGAGTTGGTTGCTGTGACTTCCACCCAGGAAGGGAGAGGAAAGCTGAAACTGTAAAGTGAGTGGCTCTCATCACATTCATCTCCAAGAATACACCAGAGGCTTTGCTCCTCAAACCATGGTCTGTGTCACTATCTGAACCAAGCACAGCTCAGAGCCAACCACTGCCTTGCAGACTTCCCCAGTGCTTTGGGGACATGAGGAAGGCTCACTTCTTTCCTCAATAAGGCTAATGCCTATAGATCTGCAACAAGAGTCCTGCTGTCTGAATCCAGGCCGTTCTGAAAGTCTATCCTCTTTTATACACTTCAACAAAGTTTACTAATTTCCTCAGCCCAGGTAGCATTAGCCCAGCCTTCAGAAACCCAGTGGGGAGCTGGGGCCAGCTGAGGCTCAGTACTTGCTTGGTGTAGTAGGGATCTGTCCCCTCACATGTAAAATTACCACAGGAGACCTGCTCCATAAAGTGCAGTGTCTACTGATCTTCTTCCAGAGCTCTAGAACTGATCTTGCAGAGACAGGTGGAGGAAAGGAACAATTGCTGAGCCAGACTGGGAGCAATGGTTATTTTCCAGTGAGTAATGGGCATGTCCAGAGATGTCTGACACAGTCCATTCAGAGTATGCTCTAGCTGCAGGATCACTGGCAAAGAGATGCTTGTCCTGGATTATCAATACTGCCTGAAGTTAGACTTCCACTGATACTTTGCACCTCTTCTGGAGAGTAAGGAATATG
>NW_009634937.1:0-10344 GCF_000690535.1 Cariama cristata | reverse complement strand
CTTTCCCTCTTACTGCATCTTTCCTTGCCATTAAAACAAGATGCTGTATACAAAGAGGAGACAAAAAGGAAAAATGTACTTCTCAGCTGTGTTTCAAATGTTCTATACGTTAAAAACTGACTCTAAATCTCTGATAGCATCCTAGCTAACTTACATCACACTTCTCACTTTTTCTGTCATTTTCATTATCCTTTAATAGGTCCACTCTGATGTGTGATTTACATTGCTCTGCCACATCTTAGGGTCCTTTCTGCGAATATTAAGAAGTTGCCTTGGAATTCCTTCTTTAAATATTAAGGCAGTCTTAACCAGCATCTTATATGGTCTCTGTAGCAACATTTCAGAGCTATTTTTAGGCCACAGTCTTGAAGGCTGGTGTGCAGAATTCATCATCGCTTTGCTATGGGAGGTTCTCTTGTCGCGTAAGTTTTTAAATTCTGTAACCTCTCTGGCAAGCAATCTGGTACTTGGTGTTCCTTGTGGCTCCAGATTTTTCCCTTGTGCCAAATGTAAACGTTCCTTGCTATTATATAAGCAGCGACCTTTCTCACAAGTAACATGCAGAAAGATCTATTTCCTTCCAGTTTGCAGATAATTTTTTACATTATTGTGTCTCTGCTCAATCTTTTCATTGCTTAAATCCAATTTTTATACTATTTTCTCAAGTTATAATTGCCACACCGCTGAACAGTGACTTTTCCTTCTCTGGATGCTCTCCAACTGGTCTGCTCTTTTTGTGTTTTATTTTGGTTTGCTTCGGTTTACTTTCTGATATCTACTGCCTAGTACAAGAAATGAAGGCCATCTAGTACTGAGTCAAGAAGAGGGTTTTTTTCCTTAAGTCTTACTTATGTTTATGTACTCCCATAAAATATTTGGCTTTTGTCCAATAGTACAATACTGTTCAGCTTATGATCCAGTGAAACCTACCGAGCCATTCCTGAAATACTGCTGCAAAACAAATTGTTCCCTCCCTGTGAATGTGTAACTATATATTTTTACCTAAGTTCAGAGTATTTGTTCTTGTTCTTTGGGATTTTCACCCTTTTCCTATTGTTAGGATCGTTTTGGGCTCCGTTTCTGTCTTCCAACAGCCTTGTGTCACTATGACTGTCATCGGGCACTTGCGTAGGCTCCTGTTCCAGCACCCAAGCCATTGAAGCTGCTCTGGAACAGCAGTGGACTCACAAACACTCTCCTGGTCTCCGTTTCCTACTTCTTATAGTAATCTGTCTTCCATTTGGATATTTTGGAGGTGAGAAACAAGTATTTTCCAATAAACAATTTATAAATAATAGGTTTTTTCAATAATCTGCTTTGTTGCTGTTTCTGGTCACCTGTTGTCCATAAGGGAGCATTATATGACAAGAAGAACAGAACTGTTGAACTGCACAGAAAGTGTTGTCAGGATGCAAGATTAGGTATATTTTTGCTTTTCCCACTGGAGTGTCTCTATTTTTCTTCATCTGAGAAGGAATTTGAAGGATCCCAACCCTACAGTGTTAACTCTTTTCATAAACAGTATTTTGTCTGATGACTGTTGAGAAGATTATTTAATTTTTGCACAAATATAACCTTCAATTAGGAGAGTTGTGCTGTATTTATCTTTTACTTTCTTGTAGAGGGTAAGAAAAAATTATTTCTAAGAAAACAGGGCAACATTTTTTTCCTTTCTGGTATGCCATATCAAGAACTAGTCCAAAAATATTGTTCAGCTGAAGCTATACAATTTTGGAAAAATAAGTTTGTCAGAATGTATGAGATTACAGGAGCCATATCCTCTCATTGGTATTGAAATGGAAATCTAGATCAGCTCACTGGCAGTTCATCCACCTTTATGCTCTCATAGCAGTGCTCTGTATAAAACTGGGAGAGGGAAAGATAATTTTCCAGCTCATATGTGACTTTGCCATTCTTGGACCAGCCTGATCTTTCACTTAAAATAAAGAAGCCTTGTGGCCAGATGCCATCAATACCCAACAGCTGGGATTAGCCAGAAGATAATGTTCCAGTCATATCCTATTTCCTTTACCTGTGCCCCAGTCCCGGCGGGGGACACAGCGGTGCACTGCCAATGGTACTCTTCTGTATGCAGCACCCAGGGCGTCTGCCTCTGCTAGACATGGCTTGTCGTTGTTTTTGTGGTGCAAAAGTGGTGGTGTGGTCCTGCGTATGTCACAGTGATGTGCAGTTGCACAATTAGTTTACATCCTTCTCTGCTGTATGACAGCAGTGATCATTCCCCGTCCTGAAAAGCATGCAGTAGGTAATATGCGAGAGAAGATACTGCATGGTATTTCCAGAAGGAAAATCATGCGGAGGAGACCCTGGCAGTCTCACTCCCTGTTCTGTTAGACACAGATTGAAAGATCTGAGGAATAAGTCAGTATCCAGATCCACTTAGCTAAGGACAGTGTTTGTGAACTGGAGGCCAGGAATTGCATCTGTTAAGTGAGTCTCTAATAGGTTTTGGTTGGTTCCAGCTGGTGTCACCTGAAAGTCCACTCTGAGCAAATTGTACTATTTAAGTATTTTGGTGGTATGGTAATGTTTCTGAACGCGTGCCAGGAACAGTAGCAAAAAATACTTTCACTATGCTAATGACTAAATTAGTTAGCTTCTACAGAGGCCAGCTTCCCAATATCATTCAAATACCAAGCAGTCTGAGTCAGTCCTGATAATCTCTTGGGGGAAAAAAAATTCACTCCTTTGCAGAAAAATAGCATGAGAGAGGATTGACCTCACAATTACTCTGCCATTCCATGGGCCTAGGGATCTTAGTGTGGACCACAGCACATCTTCCCAAGGCTTGGGATGGGACATCTGGCAATTGACTCTTTTATGCCCCAATGCTCCAGGTGCATAAAAGGATATTTTAGTCTTCATGATGGTGGCCTTTCCCCTCTGCACAACCTAAACCTCTTTTTCTTTTGTGCTCCTCTTCCTTTCTAGGCAGCAGCAGCTACCACCAGTAGAGCGCTGACTTATTTCTCCATTGACTTTTCTCTTATGCTACTTGTCATTAAATGCCTCAGAAGATCCAGGCCAGGCTCTGCGCTGTCAGAAGTTGAGCCCTTGGAAAGAGATGGTGGATTCATGTTTGTACTGCCTAGCCTAGATCTTTAGCCCCAGTAAAATGTTATGCAGGTAGTTGCTGCTTCTTGGTTGGCTTCACATATGGCTACACACATGTCCTTGCCTCCCACTGGGATCTGAGGTGGTGGCCCCAGGAGACCTCTGTGCAGGGTTTTGCGAACCACTCCCATCTCACTGCCTCTGCTACTGCTGCTGCAAGCCAAAGCAGGACAAGCACTAAAGGACTTCAGTCCAAAGCTGTATCCTTACACTGTGAGTGCATACAGTCTCCCTAACTAGCCACACAACTCCTCCCTTCAACATGCTCTCTGACTTTTAATATCAAATATATCTTTAAAATTAGAACTAACAAGAAGACAAAGAAAACGGAAGAGGGAGATAAAGTGATTTAAAATTCTAAAACTGAGAAGATTTTTCTCTTATGAATTTGATATGCAGAACAGATGGTTCTCAAAAAAAATTCAGGCAGAAGAAAGGATCCTAGAATGAGACTGTATCCTGCTCCCGCTGCACTGGGACCAGGAGTAGCTGAAAGGCTAATGCAATTGATTGTTCTTTTGAATGGAAATGTCCATCCCTTGGTGGTTCTGTCTGCAGAGAAAACAGCTCATTTTTTTTAATTCAGAGTTTCTCCTTTTCATTTTTTTATCTCAGTAACCAGTGTGCAACAAAATCGCATTATGTGACACTGAAACATACTGTCATTTGAAAACCTTAGCTGGCCTTCCTAGGATACATTTTCATTAATAATCTTTGTGCAAAAGCTAGACAATTTCTCTGTAATGATGTTTGTAACGGGATTGTTCCTCAAGTAAAGTAGTGAAGAAGAGAAGGCAAATAGTAAGATGTCTTATTTTCTTGACCCTAAAATATATTCTATTTCCAGCCCTCCAGACATTTGCTTAGCAGGTCACTGTGCTTCTAAACAGCTGAATTATTCTCCAGAGATTGCTCTGTACAGTTGTTGTTAACTAAAACCTTAGCCTCTGAAATGTAAAACCCAGTTAAATGGGTTTGACCTGTAAGAAATTGTTTGTCTGCTTCAAAAAACTAGTATTTCTCTTTCCTCCCCTCTAATGATGCTCAATTGGTAATTGAAGGACTAGCAATTCCTTCAACTCTCTGCTAAACTTTTCTTGAAGTCAGTGTATTACCTGCCTTCATGGACACCACAAAATTTGTCAAAAACCCCAACCGTCTTGTCTTCTTTTTCTTCTGTATTCATAGCTCTCTAAAGCTGCTTTCTGATCACCTGGGAATCATTTGGAAAGTGGAAGACAAGCAAGTGTTTCTCCTGTGGTACATTTTTGTTTCAAGTAATTGGGTTATTAGCAATTTATGCTGGCTTGGTCTCTTGCCATTCTTCTGTGGCAGGCCTGTGACAGTGTATTTACAAGGACGGCTGCTTCTAGAACTAACATTCAAAGCCCATTTCAGATTGAACTGGTTAAAAACTTAATGTTTACCAGATGCCGAATATTTTGAGGCATTTCCTCCCAAATAAGGGTTTGGACCCTTCATTTCACAAATCAAAGGATGATTCCTCAAAGCAAATACTTTCTATTCCAGTTTTAGTATTATGTTTTATACTCTCCCTTCAATTTGTTTCATTTGCCAGTACTGTAATTACAGGCCAGCCATGGACATGTGTTCAACTGAGGCAAAGCACGGAGAGTGAAGCACAAGTGTTCTGTTGAAATTTCAAGAAGCATTTTTCATGGATGATCATCCTGTTCTCTAAGCCTAAAGACTCAAGGAAATGACAAGGTTCTGCTTTTTCTAGTTGCTTCTGAGCCATTTTACAGTCATTTTGAAGGGGAACAAAACAGAACAAGTTCATTCCAGTCTCATTACAAACAAGGGAAAGACCTCATAGTTCCATCTAGAGGGACAGATGTCAAATTCAGACTGCAGCCATTAGAGGGAAATAGCCATTCAGAAACTGTCTGCTCTCCTCTGTAGAATCAGTCCTCTGATCACTTATATCCCCTTTATGCCATTGTAAGACCTTGACTTTAATAGACTAGCTCCTGCTTTATCCCCTTGTCAAGAGTAGAGAGTATATTCCTGCATGTTCATGCATCCAGTGTAGTGAGAACAGTAGGCAGTACAATAATACTAAACTATGAAAAAGAATTAGGAAGCATCCTATTGACAAGAGCCTTTCCCCAGAGGCAGAGGTAGAGGAAACTGGCTTTGCTGAGGAAGAGCTTCTGCATGTTCTGTGGTGTTCATCCTTTGGCTGCTCCAAGTACACGTCTGAAAATGGCCTTTGTGCTGGAAATTAAGTATTCAGAAACTGTACTTCAAAACATTATCACAAAAAGTTTCTGCATAACATAAAAGTTCCCACCCTGTATACGTACTTGTTGCTGTTACTGCTTTGTGATACGTCTGCATGAGGAAAGACCATTTTTGTAATTAGAGTTGAATAAAAATAACACTTGAATGTGAAATATATTTGCTGGTTTTTAGAACACTTTGATTTCTGGAAACAGACCACCTGCTGCGTAGGACCCTTAATTCTCCTAGCTAATAATCTTCTCTCTGCTTGGACTAATTTTAGGTATTGCCACTTGAAACTTTTAATGGTTTCAGCCACCTACTGCCTTAACGCAACTTTTCCAGCCGCTCTCTAGCACTCTGCCTGTTCATATATCTGAGGATTATAAATAGTTTTATTTGGAAAATGGTCACTGGAGATGGAGGTGGAGAGACAGGAATCATCTGAGAGTAAATAGATTGTTAATTCCCTTCTGAGCACTGAGCTGCTGATTCACTCCCAATCAGTTCCCACACACCCTGGGCTGAGTCAGCCCAGAGGGTGTTGAATAGTCAAGAGCAAAGACAATTCAGAGGATAATGGCTCTGCAAAGACCAAAACAGAAAAGTGATTCAGAAGGGGGAACTAAAAGAAGAAAAACACATACTGGAGAGAAGGGGAGGAAATCAAAAGGGAAATAAAATTAGACAAGCAACCCCTATGCTGCCACCTTTGTGTGGGAAACAAAGGTGTTCAGAGAGCTTAGAGGAGAAACAGAGGTGAATGAAGGAAAGGAGTGGATGGAAGAGGAGAAAAGACATTAAAACCCAAAAATAGTATCAGAGTGAAATCATCAGGGGAGAGCCAAAAAGGAAAAGGGGTGTAGGCAGAAATGGGCTCAGAGTAGGGACACGCTTATAGGTATGTCTTAGCCTAGCCACTGACTCCTCATCCACGTAAGCATGCACATAGAAGCTTGCATCTATAAATGTCATACCATACATTGACGTGCAGAAAGCGGACCCCACAACCTGTACGACTGTACAGTAGGTATGTTTATTGGGCGCCGGGCAGCACGGGGGGTAGTCCCACCTAAGTCGTGCGCGCCCCACGTGGCGACTGGCTTCAAACTTATACAGGTCAGTGTTACACATACATGAGATTTCCCAACACGCCTATACATATGGATGACCTATCCCCGCTTCGTATTGAAATTAGTTCCAAGAGGTCATTTCCATAGACTCCTCCCGATTGCGCTTGCGCAGGGCCTCCTCGTGGTGGTCGTCGGGGGTCGTGGAGATGAAGGCTGGTGGCTCCTCTTCATCACCACTAGTAATCTCTTGCTCTTGTGCAGACTCAGTTGCTCCCTGGCTCTTGCTTCAGGATAGGTTTTAACAAGTCCTTAAAGCGAGTTTCCGATCTTTATCGGGGGCTGTCCTTTGTGAGGAGCTGCAAAGTTTCCTGCCTCACTTAATTTACAGAATAGTTAACAAATCATCAAGCCGCACCTTTGAGTCACACCTGCTAATTCGATTCCTAGGGCCATGCAATATCTTATCTGTTAAGATTCCCTTAACTCCTTCTCTCAACATATCCGTGGGGAGGAAATAGCTGAAGGGCGTCCCTACAGTTGAGGACTTTCCATCCTTTACAGACCAAAGGGCATGAGATATAGAAAAAAAAAAAATGGTTCATATGAGAAATGGGCACTCCAGAGATACGTGAACAGATTGAGAAGCACATTCACCCAGATTAAAGCCAGGGTTCTCCCTTTGACTATGCTGTCAATTCAGTGAAGAGCATGAAGCTCCTGACCTGGATGCTCTGAATCAACCTGGGGGACATTTCTTCAACTTTTGGTTGCTCTACCACTTCAAAAAGTGCCCTAAGCCTCCTCAGTCCTCATACTGCAGTTCTCTTAAATCTCAAGTTCAGTGCTGCAGCCTCTGGGCATACTTGGGCTCAGGACAGAGACTTGGCACACCAGAAAGTGTTTTATCACACATCTTCTGCAGGAGCCTCCTCTCCTTGCACTTTGTTCATATGAAAGGCAAGTAGCTGCTACTGTGCTGTGCCTCCCACAGCAACGAGCTCTCTGCTTGCATTCAGCACTTCTGAATATATGTTCTGCCACAGTAATCTACGCTCCGATCTCCTCCTTCTTAAAGCTTCTTATTTTAAAATAGTTTGTATATATTTAAGCTGTGCTAGTTTAAGGAGGCCGTAGGGAAGGCTTGTCAACAAGACAGAAGGAGATTGTTAGCAAAAGAATATATTGACTTGCATCTGGCAGGTTTAATGCACAGTAATGGTTAAGATTTAGGCACAAATTAGTGGTATTGATCCCAAAGCCCGAGGACAAGCACCTAAAGACATGTCCCTGGATACATCATGCTAGCTATTCAGAGCTGTATGGATGATGCAAGCCCCACTTGACTGAGATGCCTAAGTTAGAAGTGTGTTTGCCCAGAGATATGTGTGAGGTGAGTGGAGAGAGATGACAGATGAGAAGATGGTTCAGGTTTCAGCTGGGCCAACTTATCCTCTGCAGGTCCCGTCCCCCACCCCCAATTCCTTTAGTGAGTCAAAGAGCACTTGTATTCCCAGCCTTATCACCTCAGCCAGATGATTAAAGGTAGGAAGGAATGAGCCCAAGTCTACATCCCCAATTTAGGCCCTAAGATAGATCTTTAAGTGCGGCTGTGCAAGTTGCTCCATGAGTATATTGATTACTCGTATGTGAAAACAAGTAACAAGTAACTGTGATGTGAATGTTTGCATAACAATTAATCGCAGCTCTTTCCTCTAGGGAGCTGAAGTAGACTTTGCATTGCATCTGAGCCTGCTGTGTACTGCTCTGACACCCAAACACTTTCCAGAACTGATGAAAAATAAAATTAACCGTTCTGGTATATTGTTCACAATGTCACACGCTCTGCCAAAGGGAGACACTTGTATGATCGTGGTTTATGGTCTGGTGAGATCTTGAGGCTTGTTTAGAGGAGGTTGTTTTGCTTTCGTTTTGCTGTGTATTCACATCAGAGAAGGCAAACTCTAAAAACCACTTTTCACACTTTGAGTAAATACCATTGAGCTTCGAGATGCTCCCTAGCTCCAGGCATGGCTGAAGAGCAACTTCCAGGGTCTCACACCAGCTCCTGAGAAAGTTATATCTCATGAAATGGACATAGTTATTACATCTCCAAGGCACTGAAGCAGGCCTCTAGAGAGGATATTCTGACTGCTGACTGGGAAAGATTATCATGAGGCAGCTATAGCCACAGAGTAAATGACTGTGTTGCAGGATGCCAAAATGTCAATGCCTACCAGCCTTGCAATGTTTCTTACCAGCTGTAGATTTAATAAGCATCTTACTGATTTTTTATTTTATTGTCAAAGAAGCAATTGATTTGAGTTCCTGAAAGAAAAACAATTGTCTTGAAAAAAAAATACACACAAGATATCTATGACAACTTTGGTCTGATAATGAGAAAGGAAAGCAGCAAGATCTCCTGTGCCAGCAATACAAGCAGTGGGCACCGCACCTGCCCTCGCATACACTTGTGTTTCTGCTGTGTGCTGCTCAGCACAGGCAGCTAGTAGCAGGAAGAAAGAACTATGGCTCTGGTTAGGAGATCCTTGTGATTACTGCTTGAGTACTCATATCATGGGACAGTCAAAAAACAAAAGGGCCTTTAATGAGAATTTTTAGTTTTGGCTGTCCTGCAAAACCAGAGGGTGCTGGTGCTAGAGGAATAAAAGCCAAACTGACATGGCTGAGATTAGATGTGTTTCTGCTGAAACATTGCCACTGTCAGTGGCATTTGTGGAGGGCAAGCATCAGTGCAAAGTGATGAAATTGCATTGTCTACCAGACACAGGGTAGCCGTCAGCAGCTCCACCACTCCTATGTGGTGCAGGCTCCCAAGAACTGTGTGAAGAACTTTCCCCTATCCAACATCACCTCAGATCACTTTGGGGTTGGAAGGACACTTTCAGGGTGGAAGGTGCCAGAGATGCACCATGCTACCATGAAGCTCATCCACCTGTG
The DNA here is from genome assembly GCF_000690535.1 of Cariama cristata. Lineage (NCBI taxonomy): Eukaryota > Metazoa > Chordata > Aves > Cariamiformes > Cariamidae > Cariama > Cariama cristata. Next base: position 934 of record NW_009634937.1, on the reverse strand, counting down.
GGTTACTAATAGGTAGACTGCTAACCCAACTGGTGGTGGCAGTGAGTGTGTTAACTGTACTCCTCTCATAGCAGGATTGGGAGTGATGGTGGAAGAGGTGTAGAAACATCAGAAGCATGGGCAAGGCGCCATACTTGGAGGGTCTGAGGTGCACAGGCATCTGTGTGCTTCAGCCACGCAGACTCCATGGGGAGCAGCACTGTGCCTGAGGGCCTTCAGGGGCTTCACAGCCCAGTGAGGGGGGAACAGATGATGAACTCAGTGGTCCTCTATGTCATGTTTTGCTGGTTAAGTGGATAAAACACTGTCCACAAATTTAAGGGGACAAGGAAACTTTCTTTCTCTCCTCCCTTTTCTGAAAATGAGTGAGACAACAAAGAGTGTTGTCAGCAGTAACACAGAGAAAATCACTTTTGGTCTTAGTCATTCCATTTTTACCTCTCAGTAAGGATATCAGCTAGGTCATGCATTCTCCAGTGGATACAGCAGTGGAGTCAAATTCTCTCACCCCAAAAATATCAAAGTGAGGAAATAGAACCAACACAGACATGGCAAAGAGAAAGTACTGGATAAGAGTTGTACCTTTTTTTTCTGTCTCTAATAGGTACTACCTTTCACTGACATAAGAAAAGAATGTTTAAAATGAGTTATTTGGTTCAAGATGCATTATTCTACTCACATGGGGATTTCTGTCAAGTTCAGGGCTTTTAAAGCAGTGAATTTACTGTACTGCTTTAATCTGGTACCATTTAGTAGGTCACTGATTGATATAATAAAGGACAGCCTCAAGAAATGGCAGTGCTATAAAGGCACGCAATAAAACTCTCTGATACAGCAAATGTTACGTATCTTTAAATGTCTGCTATTGCATTTAGGACAAAATTTGCCATAATGACTCACTTCAAGCAGAAGATGCAATCTTTAGGCTCTTCTT
>NW_009634936.1:0-2946 GCF_000690535.1 Cariama cristata | reverse complement strand
AATATATATAATGAAATATATATCCATATATATGTCTCTCCATAATAAAAGGTCTTACAGCTAAACACATTCAGAAAGTGCGAATCCAGTTCTTAGCTCTAGGGCAGTTTTCTCTGACCTTGTCTGGCGTTTCCTCTGTTTGTAAACAAAAAAAACCCACAAAACACAAAAAAAGCTTTGTGGCTCTGATGACAAGCTAGGAGGACATTCTCTGAATACAGCAGTCATTAGCTGATTTTGCAGCAGGACTCTGATCATGACACAAGATATGCCTTCTTTCCTCCACAGACAAACTTGATATTCGGCTGGAAGCTCTACTCTTACAAAACTCTCTTCGATTCAGCAGAGACCATGGTCAGTCTTCAGCTGGGAATCTTCAACTATGAGGAGGTACCACCTCTAATTTTGAGAAGTTTATCACTGTATAATTAGCACCTCAGCTATCAACTATGCTTTGACTCAGCAAAGAGAAAGATTTTCAATTAGTGCTAGACATTAATCCAATTTTGCAACCTCCACAGCTTCCTAGAGCAGCCACCTTTTCTCAAGAAAAAAACACTGAGTGAAACATATCTCACGTCCCATTTGACCACCAGTAGACTCATAATGAACCTTCCATTGAGAAAGGTTCTCACATTTTACCTAGATATTTTACTTACTGATTACAGGAAGTTTTGAGCAATTTCCTTAGAAAGCTACAGACAGAAATGTGAGTGATGCCCTGCATTTGTTCTGAACGCACACCCATCAGCTTCCCAAGAAAGGCAAGGCCTTCCACAAGGGAACTTTACATTTGTTTTTATTATTCTTGACTTTTTCATTAAGATCTTTCAAATATTATTATATCCTTTGAACAGCTCTGTGTGGATTAAGCTAGTTCTCGAGCATCTCTGATAGTAAAGATCTCCTCGCTGGCTATTTTTAGACCATGGATCCAACACGGTATGGGTAGCTTTGAAGATCAGCAACTGGGCACAAATTTTTTCACCTCTACATCCCACTCATGTTGTTAATCATGAAAATATATTCCTACATTATAGCTTACATGAAAATTAGGAGTTTGGATTTTTATACAACCCTTAGTTTATCTGTCCATGACAGTCTGACTGGGCTTCTTTGTAAAGCATACAATAAAATAAAATAAAAGCACAGAGAGATTTCATCTATACTTTGAAAGCTGAGGCATGATGGAGCTTCAGCCAATCTGTGGATAAACAGATCTCCAGGCTTGTCAACTTTCACATGAAACTTCCATTGCATTACAATCAAATGTAAATACTTCAAAAACCCCAAAGACTGCCCATATTCATATATCAAATATATAAAATATTCTATCATCTTCGTACTATATCATATCAACATAGGAAAGTGGCTAAAGGAGAAAATGTGTATATATATGTATAATACATACAGCATAATTTATTAGCCACAAGGATTTTCCAAGAGACAAACTCCTTATTGTGTCTTAACTGCTTGTATCTATGCTTTTTGTTTGTTTGTTTTTATAATCAAAATATGATGTCTTACCTTATGAATACTGCAGGTCTTGGACTACAATCCAATTTTAGGCTCCTTCTTAATTGGATCCTGCATAATTTTCATGACATTTGTGGTACTGAATCTGTTCATTTCGGTGATTCTGGTTGCTTTTAGTGAGGAGCAGAAGCACTACCAGGTGTGTTCATCTAAGCTCTCCTGCCATTTTTAACCTTTATTGTGCAGTGCTTACTCATGATTGGGGTATTCCACCATCAGATGAAACCCACGTAAACTCAGCCCAGCTCTTAAGAAGTCAACATTTACTTATAAAGCACACTTCAGATTTTCCAAATTTATGCTGTCCATTCCTGTTCAGACTTAATACAAGATCTGATTTGTAGCCTTCTGTTCACGTACTAAATTCAGCAAAAAGTTCTCAGACTTGTGCCCAGCTCCATGGAAATCAGTGCCAAAACTGCTACTAAAGTCCACGAGGATTTTACAGCTCTGTTTAAAAATGCTACTGTGAGTGCCTGACCCATTCAAGCTATTGATAGCATGGTGTGCAATCCAGCCTAGTACTCCAGTACTGTCCAAAATTCCTCTACATTTTAAATAAAGTCAAGGGAGATGAAAAGAAAGGATATGGTAAATAGAAAACAAGATATATTTAGTTTTTCTCATTTACTTTATCTAGAAATGGTGGGTGGCTCATTGTATGTGCCACTAGCTGTATGGTACCTGGCAAGTGAACTCCAGCCTGCTGTAACAAGATTTTGTTGGGCTTTGACAGAGCCAAAATTTCATCTGTAATGTCTGTGCTCACCCATGCTCACTTGGGACTTTTGCATTGATAAAAATCTTTGCATGAGAGTTTGCTTTGGCAGCTACCAACGATTTGGTTAGAGTGAAAGTTGGCTTCTTTCACCTCAAGTAGAGATTTTCTCACACTACTTTCTCTGGCTTCAGCAGAGACTGTATCCACTTCTGCTTTTGTGCATCCAAGTAACTGATTTCTCGTTGTTATTTTAGGCTTCAGAAGAAGAGGAGATTGTTGATCTAATGCTAATGAAACTTTTCAGTTTCTTCGGGATTAAATGCAAGAAGGAAGAGAAGCCAGTCACTGATGATCAACTGAAATCACCTGTCAATGATTAAATGATTAATTACAATGAAAAGTCACTTTGTGGGTGAAAGATTTACTTTTTAACTATCAGCTGCAGTAGCTAGACTTAGGTTATCGTGGCTTCTGACTAAAATGCTGTGGCATTCAACCAACGAACTGCTGCTGACATGTTATTTTCGATTATTAGCCAAGAAATAACACTAAACCTAAGATAAAGTGTCCCACGTCCACTTCCCGTAGACTTAGCATCTGTATTTAATAAACACTAAGCGTTTGTTGCACCGTTTGGCTAAACCCACTCGCTTCCCGCCAAGCCAGCGCCATGATAAGATGGCGACCCC
>NW_009634935.1:0-2752 GCF_000690535.1 Cariama cristata | reverse complement strand
TGGTGCGAGCTTTTGGAGGCTGCCACCAACAGCCAAAGCTTCCTCCACCCTGCATTTCGCCGTTTCAGTCATCCCAGGTTGGAGGTTTTAACCTTTCACCAGGTGATGCCATCAGCAAGCAAGCCCCTGGCTCAGGGCAGGAGGGCTTCATCTTGTGTGTGCAGAGCTGCCATCCACGCCACAGCGCCGCGCTCCTCTGTGGCACTGAGGGTCTCCGGGCAGGCACCCCCGCAGCCCACTGTGCTCCAGCGTGGAGCCAGGGCCGCAGCATCACAGAGCCTGATTCGGAAACACAGGGATGGGGTCAAGATCGCTCAGCTGGGTCTCAGGGGTGGCAGACCTGTGGATCAGTGTAGAATGCCTCTTGAAGGCACCAGGCCAAGCCAGAGGAATTACTACAGAGGTCTCCAGGGATGGTGCATCCAGTTTGGAGCATCCCAGTAATCTTAACTCCTCAGTGCTCACATCAAGGGACAGGCTGGTATCCAGGGGGGCTTTTATTGCTGAGATCTCCCATCTGGATGCTGGCATCTTCCCAAGGGTTGAGAAGTCACCAGAGAGCAGACTCTCCAGCGGTTTGGGGTGCTTTTCTTTCTTGTACGGTGTTGATGTGTTCTGTGATGCCACATCCATCAGGCAGCTGGCTCTGCTGGGGTGCTCACAAGGCAAACCGGACAGGTCAAAGGCGGCCTCACCGTGGTGGGTCTTGCAGAAACAGACAAGACTGAGGTCAGAGTTGCCCTGGTTCATGCTGTGCAGGTCAGTCTTCACACAGCTGCTCAGAGACTCCAACTGCTTGACAACACACAGAGAACTGCCTTTTGTTGCATTCTCCAAGTCCATGAGAAGCTCCCAAGTGTCTGTTTTGGAGGAACTGCTAGAGTCCATGTAATAACTGTGGACAGGAGAAGAATGGGTAAGGCTGGAGGCCCCAGCCACAAACCCATTTTCTAGGATTTCCTTTATGGTCAGGATGCTGGTACTGTGCCTCTTGGTGGACAGCATGATGCAGAATCCCACCACTGTCAGGCTTATGGAGACCAAGATGTCCCTGTCAGAATAAATGTGTTACTGTTCATTACTGTTCACTAGTAAATTGCAGACTTAGAGTAGCAGGACCGCTTTCTGCAAAATCCTGCCTCAGTCTTGCTTAGGAGAGCAAGGAGCTGAGCAGGATCCAGGACAGGTAGGTAGGCAGGCATCCAGTCTGTCATCGTCTTCAAGCAACACAACTGCACCACAGCCTGTTTATTGCTCAGAGGTCATCATGGAGCCTCCCTAGAGTCATATTTATTAGGTCTCAGCCTGTATACCACTATTCTTCGCTTTTCACGGCGTGAAGAGAGTCTCAGTAAACCTCTCCCATCACATTAGCGGTACTAAGATGGAGCCGGTTTTCCCCAGAGATAAGACACTTTATCCTCATTCCTCAAATCAAAAGTCTGTTAACCCCAGTTAGAGTTGTGTCCCTTTGAGAGGGAGGCACTAAACCCAGACTCTGGCTAAGAGGGGAGAGGTTGAGGAGCAGCTCTCATCTTACCTTTAGTCCCACACATGGTAACCCCCACCCACAGACCTGTGGGGTCCCACAGCCCACTCAGGGCACCAAGAGAGGTACTTGGGGACAGTCCCTCCTGGCAGGTCCCATGCCATACACCACTGCCTTCCGCTCCATGGGCAGAAGCCTCCTTCATGTTCCCTCTCCGCCTGGGAAGGAAGTTCTCCCCACCAGCTTGGTCAGCAGCTGCCTTCCAGCCACCCCCAGAGGGAACAGGGCAGGGAAGGGAGCTACCCTGATCCGAAACCATTTTTACACAGAACGTGTTAAAAGCAGAGATAAAAAGCACCTGAATTTACTGCAAAGGGGAACTATAATAGTCAATCTAGAAGGGAAATCTCGTTTGAAAGACTAAAATACTTTTTCCTTAAAGATAATTTAAGTAAATTAGTATGTGAGAAATACTAGGGAAATAAAAAGTACATACTCAGAGGGTAAAGTAAAAAGCACTACTTACCTTCAGCTTCTATAGAGACCCCCCTCAAGTTCTTGATCCTTTTTTACCAGTGTTACTTAGGCTGGTTTTATAGGTTCTGGTAGTTCATTAACAGGCTAATTTCCTAATTAAGCTAGTTTAGGTGAGGGAGGGGTTTTTATTTGCTTCTTTTTAAGGACAGGGGCAGTGATTGTGTGCTATGGCTAACCGCTGAAGGTAAACTGAGTCCTGCAAGGGCTTAGTTGTGTTTGTAGCCTGTCAGTGGGCTGCCCTGGAGAGCAGAGGGGTGTTTGCAGGAGCGGAGGTCCTCTGCTGCAGGAGGGGGGGGACATATGGAGCCTTCCTACACCCCAATAAGGTGACATCTCTCTTAAGTTTTGTCTTGTTTGCTCTGCAGCACTGGCCAGGAGCATCCACATGCACAGACTGAACACAGATGTGGTAGATAACATATGGGCACCAGCAGGTGTGTGCTTTGTGTGCAAATGGCAGGAATCCAAAACACACGTGTACAAAGCGCTGGCGTGTTCCGGCCCAGCTGTCACCAGGGTGGCTGCTCTGGCACCTTTTTCTCTCCTGCTTTTTGTGTGTGGTGTGACAGTGCCGCTGCCTGGCCACGGGATGCAGGGAAGAGCTGAGCTTTTCCATGCTGACCACCTCTTTTCTCTTCTAGGAAGTGCCAGACCTGTGCTTCCCTCCGGGGACCCCATAGTGCACCCCTGGAGTGAGAGGCCCTGCAAAAGCAACATGGGGAAGGG
>NW_009634934.1:0-8763 GCF_000690535.1 Cariama cristata | reverse complement strand
TAGTTAGATACACCACAAAGAGCAGATATGCTGATTTTGCTACCAAGACAGTAATTGTTGCTGGCATTGAGAAGCTCTGGGAAGCCAGAAAGTAATCCTGATCCCCCGCAGCGTGTTGTTACAAGCGTGCTTGGTGGTTTGTTCTCCGCAGAAACCAACCTGAAGAAGCAAGGTCTACTGCCTCTAACTTTCGCTGATCCAGCGGACTACAATAAGATTCATCCTGTGGACAAGTTGAGCATCGTGGGGCTGGCAGACTTTGCGCCTGGAAAGGTGGGTGCCTTGTCACTGCACTCGGGGGGCCAGGGACGTGCCACTGAGGGGGAACAGCGTTGAGCTGTCTGCTGAAGCAGCACAGGCACCGATGGACAGCACGGCCTGCCAGCCAGATGAGACACCTTGCGCCAGCGGTCTGGGGGGGACAGAGGGAGCAAGTCCGAATCAGATTGCATTATTCTGAACGGTTATGAGAAACCCTTGTACGATATTCTGAATCCCTGGACTTGCTGCCTTAAGCACAAGTGTTCCCTAGAGGAACTGCGACCACGCTTCTAGGTTAAGACCCACCCTGAGCTACAATTTTCCATTTTCAACCCTTTAAAAACATGTAGGAATTTTCCTGTGAGAAGCTTCAGTTAACTTGCTCCCTTGAAAGAGAAAGGAAGGAAAAATAAAAACCGTCTTCTTCCTTTAGCCTCTGAAATGCATCATCAAGCATCCCAACGGGAGCCAAGAAACAATCATGCTGAACCACACCTTCAACGAGTCACAGATCGAGTGGTTTCAAGCTGGCAGTGCCCTGAACAGAATGAAGGAGCTGCAGCAGAAATCAAGCTAAGTGCGCACAATGCCCCCGGTGCACAGGACTCGATTCAGCTTTGGCATTTTCATAAAAGTGCAATTCCATGCCTACTGTTGGAATAAATGTCTGATCAAATGTAACCATAGCTTCCTTTTTGTTACGGTACTTCCTCTTCACTGACACTATGAAAAGGGAGTGCAGCTAGGCTTACTTTTGTCTTTTAAATTCCCCAGCTCCCTTTTTCTATTTTGGCTCCATTTCGGTTGTCCCACAGTTATTTATATTTGGAAATAACCGGCTAAGGTGGGTTTGTCTGCTCAGTTGGTTGTTTTCTGCCCATTCACTTGACTGATGGCTAAAGACTTAAAATGAAAATAAAGAATGTGACCAATAACACGTGTTATTGTTTTCATAATCCTGCTCTTCAGCTGCTGCTTCCCCCATCAGGGGACTGATGTCGAGGAGTATCTCATTAGAACAGTACACAAAGCCGTGCAGCTACCACCTCGCTACGCTCCTGTGAAATGGGAGCTGAGCACAACAGCCTGTGTGGAAGCCTCTCTGGCTGTTGAGGCTTTTAACTCGCCTCACCCAAATTTCCACCTCTACAAACAGCTGGAGGTTTTCTGCAAGCAGTTTCTTTCCACTGTGGCTAGACGATTGCATGTCCGAGCACTGCTGCTCTATAGATGGCATTCAGCGGGCCGATTGTCTGAGCAGATGGACCTCAGTTACTATATGAGCCTAAAGAATTCTAGGCTGCCTTTTAATTAGGGCAACGCACCAGGAATAACAGTTCAGAATTAAGGGGTTCTAACGACGCTGCAGGGAGGGCGCTGGTGACTCAGGCTTTGTTTTCACCGTTGGAGGTTAAGCAGACCCACTATCCCAGGGAATTATAGCCCCTTCCTGCCAAACGTGGCTGGCTTTGGCATTATGTGCAACATTGCTCTCTTGGCAATGGGCCCTGCATAGATTTCCCTCACTGTTTTGTTCCCGTCTTTTCCTTTCACTGCTGTCAGGGAGGGTGATGGCAATTGTTTGTTACTGGCTGTTAGAGCAGAGCAAAGTGTTGGTCTCAACACTGTCTGCCTTGAAATCCAAGTAGCTAAACTGCAGGAGGCAACTTTTTTCTTCCTGCTAGGCAGGAAGCTAAAAGTTTCCCCACAAATTGTACAGGAAGGCAGGCTGTGTGATTTTTATTATTTATTCCATTTCTGGTATTAACACACCCCCCACAAACAAGTATTGAGCTTGCTCAAAGCAGCCTTGGTCCATTTCAGTTCATAATTATGTTTTTTTCAGTCAAACTCCTGCAAAGTTAGGTCATTCTACGTAAATACAGCCCACTCAATACAGTATTTCCACTCAGCACAATAAGCAGCCTGTAGCTTTCCACAGTGGTCATCTTCACCGAGCCTAACTTACTCGTGGGTAAACTACTGTCATTCCAGTTCTTTTTGGCTGACTTTATCCATGGGTTAAGTTCCCATTCTTAGCAGAACATTACCACCACCTCCCCCGCTCTCCATTTTCCAGGTCTCCCGAGGACCACACCTCTACAACGCTCATCTTTTGCTGTTTCTTCTCCATTTCCTGCCAAAAGAAGGGCAGGTTTCTACCCCTCTGAGATCAAGCTCTCAGCCCAAGGAAGCAATACTTCTTGACATGCATTCTCTCCTGCTTTCACTCACTGAAGTCAACTCCTTAATTCAGGGAAGTAAAGACCTCCCCAGTTTTCCCTCCAGGGCAGGAGACCAAAGCTCCAGCTGAGTTTGTTGCTGCTGCGCTCAAGGCTTTTTGTGCCTGTAAATTCACTTCTACAGATCAGCGAAGACGTTTCTTGAAAGCGACTGTCTCTATCTGGCAGGTTGGAAGCTGAAGGGGAAACAGAGAATGGCAGGTCTCATTTCTCATTCAGCTTCAGAGGAGCAATGAGCACCAGCAGGGTCCCATTATCCCCCAAACATCCACCCGAAAGACTTTCTGGGGAGCAGGCTCCGATTGCAGCTAACTGTTTGTCCACCACGACAGGAGGCCCAGGCCTGGCTCACTGATTGATCCCTGTTCACAGAGAGAAAAAGAGAGCGTGCAATTGTAAACTGCATAGAAAATACAGGAGTAAATGCATCAAAATATAAAATCTCTCCCCCCACCCCCACGTCATTTTACCCTGCCCCTACCGGAGCCTCCCCAGACTCCTTTAAACCTTATCAACGCTACACCAAACGTTCCACATTTGAAAATGAAGCCCTTGCCCATTCCTGACTCTCCCAACACACTCCAGCTGTGAGAAAACACAGCTTCCGTTGGTTTAGATCCATTTTTCTCTTGCACTGTACTCGGGGCGGGTCTGACACCAGAACACGGCATGGGAAAGACTTGTTCAGCTGCTGTGTAAACCTTGATGTGGTTCTCCCAGCTCTGGGCTCCTCGTACACTCGCTTCTACCTGCGGATCCTGCATCCGCAGTCTGCGTTAAATCAGCGTCCCAGGGGGAAGCCCACCGACCACAAAGCGTTCCAGTGAAAACACTGAGCGACCACAAGAACAATCCCGTTTCTCCCCTTTCCCGCTTCTTTCGTTTTGTGACCGTTTGCTTCACAGTCAGCTAAAAGCGATCCATTCCTTGGGAAAGGGCTGCTCTTTTAGCCATTGAATAAACCACAGCATTCACAAGGCTGTATGAATTATGCACGTGGTTACCACAAGAGTGTAGGGTGCCTCTTTCTTCTGGACTTCCGTGGCATTTGAAGTGGAAGCCTCTGCAGAGCTCGGACCTGTTGGTGATGTATCAACAAACGTTTCATCCACGACTCGGAAGCGGATCTCCTCCCCGATGTCCATGTAAAGGTCATGGGCCCCTTCTTCCGTCTCATATTCCCACACCCACACCTGTTCGGCTTCATCGCTGGCCACGCCAAGGGTTAAGGATGGAACCAATCGGTATTCTGCCTGAGGGATCACTTTCTGACAGTTTTGGGAATAGATTCCATTCAAAGCCTTTTCACAATTATTTCTCAAACCGCAATGCACTGTCCTAGGTCATCATCTGCGCAGTCCAGCACCTGATTTTCCTGCTTCAAGGTGTTGGGGTTACCCCCACCCCCGCAAAAAACCCCAAACCAAACAAAACCCCTCAAACCCAAGATGACCTCACCTATCACAAGTCAGCGTATCAGACACACCACGTATCTAGACATGACACGATGTGGTAAAACCGGCATTCTGTCTTCAGCAGCAGCCAAGACCAGGGGCAGGGATTACGACGCGGTTGTTTGGGGGACATTGCCATTCATTTCTATCGGCGGGCGCAACGATCCTGCAAAACCTAATAAGCGTGAGGCCTGTCTAGCTGTGATAACAGTCTGTGGGCCTTGCCCGACACAACGGCTTAGCTTCTGCCACTGAGCACCTTCATTGTTGCAGTAGTGAATGCCTGTTGGGCCAGCACTGCACAATCTTTTGAAATGAAGTAGTAAAGTTATCAAAGGTGATCAAAGGATACAACTTAGCTGGCTGCTGCAGGGATTCTGGTGGGATGACAATATCATCAAAGAATCCAATAGAAACTGTGGAGAAAAGAAGTTGATTAAGACCGAAATGATTCTTTGCAAATGCTGTACCACAGCGATTCCTAAAATGCATTTCTAGACTCATTCTCCTTCCTCTTTCAGGAAGGACAGCTGAGATCATGCAGGAATTATTCTTTGAGCCACAACGCTCAATTTCAGTTGGCAGCGAAGCGACCACTCAGCTGAAAGCGCATACAGCAACAGAGGGCACAGTCTTCGTGCCCGCTGGGAAAGGAAAAGGCTGTTTGGAGCAGGATTGGAAATGAAAGCGTTCCAAGGAATGAGTCAGATGCTATAGAGGTCTGTGACAGAAAAGAGCTTAGAAATCACAGATGTAACATGTTAAATAAAGACCAATATAAAGTTAGCACAGCCCCCACCTCCCCCTCGAGGTTTCGTGATGTTGAATTTTATCAGCGAGTGGACATGCCCAAATTCAGCAACAAATGCACCCGAGATAATCTCATTGTCCTAACTTTACAAGGGAGCAGAGGAGCTCGCTTGCATGGAAGACTCCTATGAGAAAGGAAAGCAACTCATCAATTACGCATTCTATGAACCCGACAGCACTTTGTGCTCACAAAGATGTTTCCCTGCTGTGTTTTCAGGTACAGGAAAGGACCATGAATTTGCACAGAACTACAGGGAAGCTATACCAGACCAACACGAACTGATACTACCACTTTAAAAAAAACAAGTTCTGTTAACTGAAGCGAGAAAACGAATCCAGTCTACGCTCCAGATGGGCTTGCCTGTTCTTCTTGGGCCTCCACATGAATGACAAAAGGAAAGGGGAGTGCAGACAAAACCATCAAGGGCAGGGGAAGCTGCCGGGCGCAAACTGCCAACCACCCTCAGGTCAGAGCAGCATCGGAGGCCAGCAATCGTCTTTAACCAGCCTACGCACAGCACTGCACAACCTGAAATCACAGTATCTCAACAGACCCAAGAGCTCTGCAGCTCACGCGTCCCTAACATTAGAAGTTGTGGTTTTACCGTGAACGCCATCCTGGCTGCAGCTTTTAATCTGTCCAATGAGAATCTCATCCAGGAAGGGATGGAAGACCACGTAGCGGAAATGCACTTAAGAGAAAACAGATCATTAATGTTATGTCCATGTTAGCAAACTATGCTCCTTCCACAGGGTGGCAGCCATTAAAACAAAATCTCACATCCTCTATGCCCTCTAAAATGCTCTCCCAGTTTCTTTTACCATTTCCTTACAGGCACTGATTAGACAGAAAAATGGGAATAAGAGTTCTGATTCCTAACTGGTTTGTACAAATCCTGACAGCAGTTGATCAGCAGTGTCCTGTTCTCTGCTCTTCAATCTTGCAAGGGTTTAAGTTCACAGAATGTAACTGTAAGATGAAGAACATGGAGCAGGGCCTCTGCCTAAGTTACGACGTGAACATTCCCTCACAATGCTTCAAGGCCAAAAGTATCAGTTGAAATTATACTTTCTCGTAATACTTCTGCTCTTTTTATCTTTGTCAGCAATGCTGTATTTTCTTTAAATGAAATATTTGATATCAAATATTATCAGAGTAAATAGATTTTTCCAACATAAGTGGATTTTTCATCCAGGTTAAATAAAATGTTTCTAACTCAGCATTTTGCATTTATAATTATAAGAACGCTACACTAAGATCATCTTAGCCAAACAACGCTTACGAACAATTTAACACCATTTTAGCTGTCCATACTCAGTGCTCCTCTTTTACATAAAATCAGGCAGTACATTAAAGAAAGAGTTATTACCAGACACAGCAGGATTTATCAAAGTGCTACCCCAGATTCTGAAAGCAGACTTTTTTCCAAGCTCAGAGAGAATATATTCCCTTGTTTCAGTTCAAGGAGTAATTCAAAGTTGAGAAGCTGAAAGGAGATTAAAGCAAGCAGGAAAGCCTGCCATCCTCCTCCAGAATTAGAGAAGCTTTCATTTGCAGGGAGCAAGTTCTATTGGAGTTAAAATTTAGACAAGGGGAGCCACACACGGTCAGTCCAGTTCCCTTCTAACAGGAAACATTTCATTTGCTCAAGCTACGTTTCCACATTGAAAATTGAAACTAGAAAAATGCATCTCTTTCCCGTTTAAAGAAACTTATTTTAACTTAAAAAAAAATACATGAGATTTGCTTTTATGCATTTACTTCCAGTTCTTACTCAGATTTGCCAAAAGTCAAAGTAAAGAAATTAGTCATTTCTTGTTTTAAAAAAAAAAAGTCACTAGAAATGTATGCTGAACCAGATCTGTCTAAGTCTCAAACAAAAATGTAGCAAAACTTCCAGCTAGGAAAACAGCATCAAACGCTGTGCAAATGTTTTATGTAGAAACATGTTTCAACATTCTAGCTAGCGAAAATAAGCTTCAAAAAGAAAAAGATACTAGAGGAATGCAGAACAATTAATACAACTTATTTTCTACATGCAGACTTCCAATCATTTTAAATTAAATGAAGCCCTTCCTTACCCCACACCTATGGCTCTAATTGTAGAACAGAGACGGACTGCTGGAGAAGGCAAACAGGACTGGCTATTTAAAGCTCTATTTGTACTCAAAAAATGCAAAGAAAAGCAGAGACTTTTGCCATGTTCCTCTCGCCCTCCTAACAGAACACAGTTAAGGCTATGAACTTCAGTAAGTTCCTTTAAATTTACTTTCCCTAACAACTGAACTCAGTTTACATTTCCAGATCACTAACCTTCTGCAAAACTCTATAACTGAGGAGAAGCATATACCTTTGGTATGTGATGCACCATCTCCAGGGAATATGTACGAATCTTCCAGCTTTGTGATATCATACAGACAGATGCAGAGGCCAACATTGTATACAACCTTGCTCAAAGAAAACAGAATAAATAAAAAGCAATAAATCAAGGAACCCACCCGGTTAAATCAAGCAAACCATCAAATTTATACACTACGCACACCTTTTCAAAAGAAGGCAACAGAAGGGTGGCAAGATGGGAGGGAGGCTGTTTTGGTACACTCCCTTCAACAGCCCCAGCCCTGACCACACTGCGTTGTAGGGGAACCCTTAACGTACTCAAGTGTTCCGGGAGCATGTGTTTTCCCTGGCACTGGAAAGAGCACTGCTACAAACAGAAACCCTTGGGGTAGCTGTCAGCAGTGAGAGAACCTGACCTGTCAAGATAGTAAACAGTGGCCCACAGCTACCATTCACCAGCCCCACAGCTTGTCCAAAGGCTAACCACACTTTTCCCTAAAGTTACATTCTCAGAAGCATCTAGCTTTGCCTTTGTCTTAAATCATACTAGCTCTGGGTAGGGACGAGGAGAACTCTTGATTTCTCTGCTACTTCTGAGAAGGGTTCACAGCCTACAAAACTTGAGGCACCCAGCAGTCATCAGTGGACGAGGGAAGACTTTTGTTTTTCATAACCTGTCTGTATAATCTGCTATTTACAACTCTCGATCACTTCAGGTTGTTCTTTTGAGCTCCCTTCATGTTCACACGCTGCATTTTGAACCTTGCACCTGCCTCACACTCAAAGCCATATGCTCATCACAGCCCCAGGGGCTGCGCAGGGAAACCTGCATAGACCTCCTGGTCTACGACAGAACATTTTTACATCCTGCACCGAAGACGCAAATTCTTACTGCCATGCTGTATTTCAAGTACTAAGCACAGACCAAGTCCGCTATTCACACCTTCATTTCTCTTCCAGTATTATCATTTTACATTTATTTACATTGTCTTTTATAAAATTCCCCCACTGGATGGATTAGGTTGCACCCGTTTTTCAGGCTGCAGTTTGGATTGCTACTCTACACACAAACCAGCAGTTACTCTCACTTCTCTTCCGTGCTTCTCTGCCCCATCTGGCGTCTCAGTATCTTCCCATTACAGCATTAGCCACTGGAAAAAGTCCCCTTTGAGATGATACATGGTTATCTTTTTGTTTACAGTCTCCGATACTTCAGTCACTGGGGATGGCCTTCACATCTAAATTACGCTGATCCCTCACCCACACACCTCACTAGGAACAGACAAAAGGGAAAAATGCTCAGGGATGCCGACAGCTGCATCAACCTATGTGTGACCCACACTTTACCTTATTGGCCAATTTCTTGTTTAGCTCTTCAGCAATGGATTCATTCAGTTTTCTTTCAAACTGCCAGGGAGGAATTCTTACTGTGTCAGTCATCTCTACCAGGACAAACATGGTGGCGGGAAGAGCCTCTGAGGAGAGCAAGAAAACACCAACAGCCTCAGGAACCGGAGCACTGCAAGGACAACTAAGGCCCCCAGCAACTGATGAGGGGCAGGCCTAAGAAACCACCCCAAGGTTTTACAGGGAGCTTAGTGGGGCAGCACCCTGGCTATCCCAAAAGGGCGGGGTGGGGGTTTGAAGGCGGCCG
>NW_009634933.1:16767-28561 GCF_000690535.1 Cariama cristata | reverse complement strand
CCTCCAGCCAGGGTCAACCCACCACAAATGGAAAGAATTGAAATAAAATATCATCTTGATTTTGCTATAAGGAAGAGAAATAAAATGACATTTTGTAATTTTTGAGACAGCTAAACCTTTCTAATTTTTTCAGTAAAAGAAGCATTTTTTTTCCAAAATAATGCATGTCAGGTGAATATGAAATGATGTCGTTGCAGGTGATTGCATTACCCTTTCTAATATAGAGAACTTTGCAGAAAAGTGTGTAATTTTTTTACATGTCATAAACAATTGCTAACCTTCACTGAAGGCTTTTTTCCAGGTTCCTCAGGTGACAAAACATTATTTAAACAAATAGTTTGTCTGCTACGCAAATAGCAGCAAGCAGTATGAGCATCTCCTTGCAGAGCATTCAGTATGTTTATCTAAACTGGAAGAGCTGAATAAGAAAACTAGTCTTTCAAGGTGTGATTACACATGTGTGTTTATCGATGCCACACATTGTGAAGCGTAATGAATGTAATACTCAATTATGAATGCATACAGATGCAGCGCATTGGATCTAAAGACTTCTGACCATAGTCTTCAAAGAGAATGAATGAGACATTACTAAATTCCCATATGAGCTAAATGTGGTTATAGTAAGACTGTCTTTGCCCTGAAGGGAGCATTCAGACTATGCTCTGACAGGGATAAAAACCACCTGGATGCAGTCTGAAAAAAATGAAGAAATGCATTTAAGAATGGCAAAATGGACACAGCCTTACTGGCCTGCCCACACTATCAAGTACAAAGCAATTACAGCAGGCTTTTCTTTTAATGTCTGTGATCATGTTGGAAATAACTTGATTTTAGCCCTGCTCAGTTCAACAATGGAGGTTAGCTTGCTCTCCTTGTAAGGTTTCTTCTAGATATGCGAGCTAATTATTAAAGCTACTGTTTTATTCACTGCTGATTATTCTAATTCCTAGCGGATACATAAAAAGTTGTGAGCATTTGAGAATGCACTATAAGGAAATGCATACTATTATTAGATGTGTTTACTGCTGGTTTTAGGATACGTTTGTAATGAACCACACAGTACAGTGCAGATTTAGCTAGACCTTGTTCTGCTGATGCGGAGTAGCCATGCTCGTTGGCAGAGTGAGTGGTGCACAAGGGCAATTGCTTTGGGATGTGATGAGTTCACGGCTCACTTAGGTACGTTTGTGGAGAGTGAGATTAGGCATAGTCTAGACAGGCAACCAGGCAGACATTCCTTGCCCTTTGGTAGCATAGAGTCTAAGAGTGATATAATGAAACAAAGACTTGAGACTTGTTGGAAAACAGGGAAAGGCATTAATTTCGTTGGAGGTTTTTTTCATTTCTTTTGCTGTGGCAAGTTAGGGCTTCTGTGTCTGTCATAGCAGGAATCCTTCTAAGAGACAGAAAGATGGGAAGCTGCTCTTGTGGTTTTGGTTTTTTCTTTTATTTTCTCTTCTTTTAAATTCCAGCACTCTAATCTTCATCTTAAAGACAATTGGAAGTACAGAGTTTTGGTAGTGGTCTGATCTTAGAGATGTGCCCTATTTTTAAACCAGAGTAATAAAATTTTATCTGTGTGCTAAGTCAGCAAGTTTGATCCTGCATACTGATGGCTGTAAGGTGAAAGAGGAGTGATCCGTACTTAGATGTCCTTGGTTGTAGCGGGAATTCATGCTAGTCTTGAGTTTGCCTTCAGGAAAGGAATATCTAAATCTCTTTGTCTAAATATTAATATTTTTGGAAACCTGTATAGAATATTGGCTCCTACTGCCTGTGCCAGCATGTTATTGACATCATTAAAATTTAATATTGATGAGAAAAATACAGCTTTGTGCTATAATAAAGGTACAGTCTCCTTGAAAGACTTTTGCACTTTATGGCTTTTACGCATTTTCAAAAAGATGGTATTTATCACTTTCTTAAGCTTTTTCATTGTTCTCTCTTCCCTGCTCTTAACATAAAAACTTTAATGCCTTGGTGCATCTTGTCTTGCATGTATTGCCTTTAGAAATCACAGTGCCACAGGTTAGCAACAAAAACTGGTAGACCATTTTGATGGAAAAGAAGGAGAGAGAGAGAGGGCTGGATACACTGTCACTGCCTTTTTGTATTTGGTTATATAAGAATGTTATTATAGAATATGCAAAGTAAAATACATCACCAGTAGCAATTACCTTTCTTACTGGCATACAACACCTTTCACTGAAGTAATTCTCAAGAGGATTTTTCTTTGTATTGCAAAATTTTCCAGAAGTAGTTATAGAAATGACACAAATTTACCCACCACATAAGTTTACAATGCGTTTAAATGAATTTAAAGATCACTGAAATGTCAGCTGAGTCACGTATTGCAATGTCTGTTCACTGCCATGAAGGTAATGTTTGTTTATTGAAATCTATTGGAAAGTAAATTATCTGAATATCTCTACTATATGTAAAATTTAGTGAGAATTTAATTCAATTATTTTAACTTCTTAGTAGTTCTGATATAAATGCATGTTTCATAGTGAAATAAAGGTTTGGTAGATTGCACTGCACTGAGGGAAGTAGGACTCTGTTCCAAAATCTGGATGACACTTCAGAATGCCTGTTGGAGGGCTTCCTTTCCCCAGT
The DNA here is from genome assembly GCF_000690535.1 of Cariama cristata. NCBI lineage: Eukaryota > Metazoa > Chordata > Aves > Cariamiformes > Cariamidae > Cariama > Cariama cristata. The sequence continues at coordinate 25,945 of NW_009634933.1, read as the reverse complement.
CTCACCTCAGGTGGCCATTGAAATCTCCTCCAAAATCCTGGTACCAGTACCACAAGTCTTGGACAGCAACCTGAAAAGTAAGTCTGAACTGCCTCTCTCATTTCCCCCTTTCAGATTTTAGAGCGTATGAATGCAGTGGAAGGTTCTAAGCACCATTTGATTATTCCTAAACACAAAGGCCATAGCAAGCTGAAATTCACCATCTCAGCATAATTTTCCTATCAGTTTTCAAAGCTTTCCTCCATTTCCCTGCAAAATCTCTGGCAATCAAATGCAGATCAAATGTTTGTTAAATCCAAATTCAGTTAGTTCTGGGGGACAAATTTGCAGTCTACTGATCTGAATTGGAAGTTTTAAAAAAGCGTACAGCTGGAGCCCAAGAGGCGGTTTATGGCTCAACAAGGATGAATTCAGGCTTGAAAACATGGGATTCAGTTCTGAAACCACTTATTTGGGTCTTTGACCTGCGTCAGTCCGGCGCTGTTGACTGTTCTTGTTTTGTAGCTGTATAGGGGAGGGCATGGATTTGCCCACTTGGTAGAGTCCTGTACTAAAAATACTCTTGCCAAAATTATGGAACTCTGCTTAGCTTATGGATGCTACAGTTGTCACTGTACATGGCTAAGCACATTTGGTGTGGAAATCCTCCCCTTGCTTGAAATGGTACATCACTTTCTTCCTCAGCTAGAGATGCACAAACTTGATGACTTCCTTAATTACAGTATAGATTTTTCTCCTTGCCTCACCATAGAGACAAGTAGAAAGCAAAGGTTGTTTTCTTAATTTATTAAAAAAAAATCTTAAAAACAATTTCTGAAACAATCATCTTGTTTTGTAAGATGTGACTCTTTGCAAGCCATGCTGTTAACTGTGAAATGGTGTGTTTGAGGCTAAACAGGTTGAAGTCATAAGTGGGCTGTACAGAAAAGGATGACAGTGCCTAAGATACTCTTCAGGGGGAATAAAGGGTGAACAACATAAAGCCAGATATATAAATCTAAGAATAATTAGCTGTTCTAAGAATAATGGCATTAGGAAACAGGATGGTTTCCTCCTACATGGTGTCAGGATTTGTTAAAGAGTGAGCAGGCACCAGCTTGACTGATATTTTAGCTACAGCCTTGCTAGCCAGCAGGTGTAGCATGTAAGATTAAGAGTTTGCCTAAGGCTGAATTCTGCAGTGAGCCCTTGTGCTGTTGCCCTGGATGTCCAGCACTCAGTCTACATACGGTACAAAGAGCATCCCGCCCAAAGTAGTCATAGGGAGATGGAGGTGGTGCCTGGTCATGGGATTCGTGTCGATGCAACCATAGCTTCTGAAGGATGAACTAAATCTAGGGCAGGAAGCACTTGTTTCAAACAGTAGCCTTTTGTTGATACTTACTAGCCAACACGTGAATCCAGTTTGTCACCTAATTTGCCCTCTGCGCTGTAAGGGAGGTAAGTTTGATGGCCCCTCTCCACTTTGTGGGTCACATGAAGGACTGGGGTTTTCATCACTCGAGAAGGAGAAGGAATTCTTGCCCCATCCTCAGCCCTGCACAGGGTCAGCAGAGAACAAAGTTTAGCTCTGAAATCTAGAAGTTAGCCAGTCTTTTGAACACATGTATGTAAAATAATTTTCATTAAGGGACATAGTTTTTCAAATATTTATGTTCTTTTGAACTGCAGGGAATCTGTAATAACATTTTGACTGCCCTCCTTCCAAATACTTGCTTGTAAGTAAAATATTTTTTCAGGTGTTTTAAGGTGATTTTATTTCCAATACTGGTAGCTGCACGTAGTAATAATAATGAAAAATATTTTTGATTTAAATGGAATTTTTAATTTTTTTCTTCTTTTTGGGTGATGTGGGGTTTTTTTTTTTAGACTTTACTATATGCTATAAGAAAAAGGATGATTCCTGGGAAAGAAGGGATTGGAAAACACAATACACAGCAAATTTTAAATACACAATCTGTGATAAGGAAGTGGGAATCAATGTTGCTTTTTACTTATAATAATCCAAATATCTAGGGTGACTTAAAATTCAGTGTCCTGAATACCAGGAAGATTACTAGATATAATTATCTCACTCTTATGTAATACAAAATAAAAGTTTCAGGCAAGTACTGAGATTTTCCTTCTGCCTACATATTGAAATATTTCTCTCTGCATATTCCTCTCTGCATAAAGCATTAGAAATTGACTATCATCTTACAGCATTTCAGAACCTCTTGTGTATTGTATGAGCACATATTTATAGTTCTTCTCATTTGGGGGAGGCAGGGGGGGGAATCACAGTGCCATGATGCTAATCACTAGAGGCAAGTATCACTGAACTTCCCATGCGGGACCTCCTTTTGCTGGAAGGTTTGTCAGGGTGGTGGACTGGTGGTTGCTTTTTACATGGCTGTGCAGGACTGTCTCCCTCAGCCTCCCCCTGGGCCCTGGTCCTCTGGCTGGACCACGTCACTCCTAGGGGGAGAGGGAGAGCCAGGGGGGAATGCTGGCCCTCCCTGGACATGGCATGGTGAGCCTGCAGGATCCAGCAGGGCAGATGGACCAGGCTTACGTCCTTGGAGGGTTGGGTTGTTTAGTCAGCTGAGATTCCCTCTGCCGAGGAGGAAGGGAGAGGGGAAAGGTCTGTTCTCTGGTCAGACCAAGTTGATCCACCACGGGGGACAAAGCTGCAGACGTGATATGCAGGGCAAAGGTTTGTTTTGCAGTGAGAAGGCTAAAGATCGTTCCTTAGATCTCTCCTTAGATGTGCTAACCTCGCAGCTTGTCAGCCCCCCTGTGTGCCTGAAACATCTCACTCATAATCACTGGAAAAACAAGTGCTTCAGTGAGAGCAATCAAGGAGGGGAGTGGGGGGGTACTTAAGGAGAAGGCCATGAAACAGCATTTTTGTCTTGTTTTAATTCAGCTGATCCAAAAAGTGCATCACCAGGGAGTGGTAAGACTTGTAATTTGGATTTTTTTCAAAACTGATCTCAAAGTAAATAAGTTTTAATAATGCTAGGTACAAAACACCAAGGTACCCTGAGCTGGCTTTTCTGTGCCATCCAAGAATATTCCCAGCTATTAGACTGACATGCAAGCAGCATGGTGTCCAGTGAGACCACCCTCTTCCCAGCTGGTTGGTATTTGTGGTGTTCAGATTCTCCTTGGTTATGTTTTATGCACACTTCAAGTTAATCTCATTTCATTCTGTCTCACTGTGAAAGTATTTCTGTGTAAAGTGAAACACTGTGCTCAATTTGCAGTACTTAAGCAAAGTCTGTATTAATGCAATAGGTATCTATGTTAAATGAGCTGATCTTCTATGCAAGTTCCTATTCTTAATAGCTTCCACATAGGAAAAAAAAAAGAACTTTGCTAATCCTTTAATTAAATTTGCAAACTAAAGCTGTGTGAGCCTTTGACGATTATTTTTTTGAGAAGCAATTAAGTCTTAAAAGTAAGCTCTAGCCTGTGGCCTATGATACATTTAGTCTGACGTCGTGTTATGTCCAACAAGGCAGCAGGCTGAGAAGCTGTAGCTTTCCTTCCCTCTCTGACTCCAGCAGTAGCAAAAAAATCTATGCCTGTTTCCCAAGTGATGTGTAGCATGTAGACAGCATGTATGCAGCTGCATGAATGGCACTCTGATTTTATCAATTCCTGCAGAGTTTCAGACAGGAGTGTCCTAATTCCCCTTTGGATCCCTCCAAGGCACCTTTGCATCATAACATCCTTTCTATCATCACTGCCTGATTTCCTTAGGTCATAGCTTTACTCCACTTCTTACTAGGGCTGAAGGGCTTCGCAGGCTCCTCCTCATATCCACCGTTTTTTTCTCAGGCAGTATGTGCTACAGCCATCTCATCTATCATTGCCTGTAATTTTGCTTCCTCCCGATAAAGGTGGAGGCTGTTCAACAAAAATTAAAAAAAGGCCTTGATTCTAAATTTAAACTTTCCTCTGTACAGCAGCAGCTTGTAACTAATTCATTCTCCCTCTAGTAACCAACTGCAGGCCTTTCAGTGGATGCTACAACAGTGCTCTGGATTTTATATTCCCAACACTTTAGTGTAAAAATGTTTCAATACATTCCTTCATTGTGCTGTTCTTTAGGCCAGCATATTCTGCAGTCTCTCTCTCCTGCCCCAATTTCTGTGAAGACCTGTCCACATACCTTATAATCAGATGCAGGATTGATGAGACCCGTCACGCAGCTGTTCAGCTGCAAGGATCTTTTCCCTGCAGACTGGGAAATGCTGGACCATGCGTGTGTTTTCCTCTTGCCAGGGTGAGTGAGTTTACTGCTATCTGCAGGTTCTTAGCAGATCCTCAATTCTAAAAGTTTAATCTTCAGGGCCCCTTAAAAAGGTTCCCAGGGACTTTAGCAAGACTCAATTTAGATTCTAGGTTAGAAATTGGTTTGTTATTTCCCCCATGTTTCACAAAATCTCAGCTAGTGCTACTGTCTGTATAGCTTTGTTTTTAACTTACACATTTAATCACTTCTTCCTTCTCTATTTTTGAAATGTTGGTAAGAGAACGATAGGGAGAGGCATTTTTACTCTTCCTCCACCTTTATACAGTAGTCCTTAATACTTTTATTCCAATAGCATGGTGATAATAAAGCAATATCTGAAATTATATTTTCAAGTCTCAACCTCACTTGCTTTATCAGTTTTATATCCACTAAGTTTCAAGGCAAGTTGATACCAAGTGGCCCACTGCTGTACAGTAGTTTCCTTTAGCTCGCTTGACAGATCTATGTGATCACTATTAAGTATTTAAAATTTTTCCCTTTAGTTTCCTCTCCCATTATCTTTTTCCATTATAGATGGCTGCCTTGTCAAGCACTTACTAAAAGTAGTTTGTCTTTTTAATTTTTTTTTTTTTTTAAATTGTGATTGTGTTCAAAACCTCACTAGCTTCCTATAACAGATGTCACAGTGAAGTTGTCTATTAACATACAAATGTCGCTGCCCGGTGTTACAGAGGCAACTGGCTAGACAATGGCAAGCACAGTGTTGCAGTGAAAAAGGAGCAAAGGAAACTCTGGAGTTGAATGAGCACACCAATATTGTGCATTAGCGAACAGGGAATGCTGCTCCTACAGAGCTTTCTATTTAGCACTGAGCAGGTGGGCAGTGCACGAGGCTTGGCCACAGCCACTGTCTTGGAGAAGAGGAGAAGGTGGCTGTGGGAGCAACATGTAATGCAAATTCGTGAGGTTGCTAAAATGCCATCTTTCCCTTAGGAGATTGACAGTGGCTTCATGTGTAGTTCATTGCATATAGAAGATATGTTTTCCTCAGTTAAGACCACATATCCTCATAAAAGATTTGTGCATTGTATTTGGACTGGGTTTGCAAGTGAGGAAATGATTGCTTATTAAAGGACCCAAGGCAACATAGCATTTTCTTTGCTGGCAACACGAGGCAGAGTTGTCAGAATAGTTTATAATGTTCCAAACAGGGAGAGGAGATTATTTGCAAGAACAAATACTGGTCCTGCACCAGTGTCAAAGTGGTCTTGAGCTAAACAGTGTATGTGCTGGTAAGTACTTGCCTCAGAGGTTTACAAACTATTTCAAAGACAGTTATTGACATACTTAAGCTTCATGGAAAAGTACACTTTTTGTGGCCTGTATCCATCCTTCTTTTAGAAACAGAGGGTTACACATTTTGTACATGCTTTTTGACTGTCCCAAGACAAGCACTGTAACTGACTTCAACTTTGGTCCATGTTACACTTAGGAAGAAACTGATACTTAGGTAAGAGTTCATACTGCTTTGGAGTTCACAGTTTTGTGACTGGAAGTGATTCTCTTGAAATGAATGGGATTATAAATGAACTGAGGATAGAATTGCCTTTAAGGAAGTTAGAACATTTTCAACAAGGGCCATGAAAAGCCATGAAAACAGAATATTTGTGTTGTATCTCTGTCAGACTCTGTAAGTGTCTGCCTTACAGATGAGGCTGGGCAATTTCAGCCTGAGTTAATGTTCTGACATTCATTCATGGATTGTAGACAAGCTACTGTAAGTTATCGCCTCTGTGGTGGGTCTCCCACCACTACAGAAGTATGTGTGAGCCTACTTTTACTCTGAATGTACTATGGACAAGAGATGGACATGATCATACCATCTCTCATGTCTCCCCTACAACTTCCTCTTTCAAACCTCAAGTATTTTTTGAACTTACTGCCCAGTTTCAATCCATATCTCAAAGACTTGCTCTTCAACTGTGCACAAGGAAGCTTGGTAGTTGGGGAGAGAAGACCCAAATGAGTCCAAAAGACCTGCTGGAGAAGAGCAGGCGGGCATCAAGCCCTCCTCCTCTTGCGAGGCCACAGCCAGTGAGCCCACCACCACATGCAGGAGTTGCTCTTTTGTTGCCACTTGTGCATGCAAATGCCTGCACCAGGCAAGAGGGACCAGCTGCCATGGGGACAGTATTTGGGAACAGGGTCAGGATGCTGGAGGAAGGCAGGCTCTGCTGTTTCCCTTGTTGATGGGATGATGTTAGAAATCTTTCCTTGAGGCACAACTATGTTGTCAGATTACAAAAGTTTGTATAAGTTGTATATTATATACTGTATAATTCAGTGTATTGTTCATATACATACATACATGTATAAATTCTGAAAGCCATCTTCTTACCTGTTAGAAACAATTATTTTGAAAACAGATTGTTCTAATTAAGCTATAATCTTTCTACATGCAACCATTCCCATTGGATTTCCTAGCACTGCAAATACTATAGCATGTTTGAGTCCAGTCCAAATTTCTTTAATGACAAATGTCATGCTGCAGTATTGGCAGATGTAAAGGGCATGACTGAGCTACCTGAACACAGACAACTAATGCCCTTTGAAATGCCCTGGGATAGCTGAGACACCCTTAAGGCTGGCATGAGGATGTGACAAAGCATACAGGGAGAACCCTGGTGTGGGTCTTGCCCTGTGGCATTTCAGAGAGGTTGGCAATGCTATGGTTGGGCAAGTCAAGCCCAAAGAGGCAGCAGCAAATTTCCTGCCTGATGCTAGACTGCCTAAGCATTTCCCTGGTTGTGTCTGCAGCTTGTTTCATCGAGCAGCTGATCACTGTGTGTGTAGGCAGCTTGCCACAGTGTTGACATGTGAAGTCTCCTTTTATTCATCTTTGACCATCAATCTCTAACCTACCTCAGATGACTATGCCAGAATATCAGTACACTGGATCACAGCCATTCACATGCAAAGGACTGCTCACAAAAAGTTTTTTTTAAGATTAACTTCTAATAGCTTCACTACCATGGTTCACTTGTGTTTCAAAAAGTAGGCATTTCTGTGAAAAAGCATTGAGCTAGATTATACTGCACTGATGAATATATTTATGCAGGTCAAAAGACCTGCAAGTATTGTTTCAGTGCTGTGAGAGGTCACAGCAGCCAGAGATTTAGTCATCTGTGCTTCTCAAGTCCACTCTTGAAGTCCCTTCAAGGCTGAAGGGTCCTTTACTCTCAACAGATGTCCATGTATGCAAACTTTCTATCGCGTTGAGTTTATCCCTGCCTCTCTAAGCTGCTGAGTAGCTTCAGTGTGTGGCACATTGGTGTGTAACATTTTTGAGCACTGCTGCCTGCTTTAAGCTGTGTCATGGACAATATCCACTCCTTGGTTTTAGAGGCTTAAGATCCCTACTGCTTCTTGAACATGAACAACAATAATTCCCAATGAGAGATGGCTCGTCTATTTTGATTGTTACCAAGGCTGCTTCCCCCCCCGCCCCTTCACCAGGAATGCACTGTAAACAAAACATAGTTCAGGGATATTTTAATTCTGAATGGTAAGCAGTCTGTTGCTATGTACAAAGTGAAAGCTTTTAAGAGGGTGCTTTATTATGACCTTCACAGAAAATACAAAACTAATATATCTAACTCTTAGCTGAGGATTGTTTATACACTGCAGCAGTTAACTGTTGGCAGAAGCCTTCACCTCACACATTAGTAGTAGGTAACAGTCTGCCAGTCTCATCTAGTTTAAGAGTAGATATTGTTTGGATAGCATTGGCAGCAATTTCATATTTGTGCAAATTTGTCAGAGTAGATCTCTCCTAGGTGCACAGAATGAGTATTTTAAACATTCATGTAAGCAACAGCATTATTGACTGTTTAGAGCCTAGAACTGGAGTTTGCCATCAAAAATCTAGATTGTCTTCTCAGGATTGCTCTACACTGCACATTCATTTTGGCTTCATCTCTTCTGTCTACAGAAAGGGACATAGAGCAGGTCTAATTCAGGGTGGCAATGCAACGAATATTTAGTATATGCTTTCTTGTGACATGCCTTGTGAAGTGGAAAGAAGCAGCTGCTAAAGACAGTAGTGTGCATGGATAGAGGTTAATCAGGTAATTATTTTCAGCTGAGAGCTAGCTCACATAAAATCATGATATACAGAAGAATACTTTGCGTCTTTATCTCTTGTCTAATCTTTCCACATCACTTTTCATGTACTGAATGATAAAAAATTGGGACAAGATTCCCTTGCAAAAGCATGGGTTTAGGCCAAAGGGGTCCCCTTTGCATGAAAGCCAGGATGTGGGAGAAGAAAGTGTCCGAACATGCTCCTTTGGTGCCTGCTCTTTCCTGCATGTAAGTTACCTTCTCCAGTGCACCTTTTTTCCTCTACTAGCAAGTACAACAGCACAATGTGCATTGCCCAGTCTAACAGTCATGAGGCCCAACAATCTTCTGCAAAAGATTGTTCTTCTCCAAAACCAGTCGTGGGTTGGAAGCAAGGTATGTGACGTTGCATGTTAAAAGAAACGTCAGGTCATATTCCCTACCTTTAAGTTCTGTCTCTTCTGCCTCTTTTTGAACTTATTTCAAGTGAATACTAAGGGCTATAAAAGAGAGGGGCACTCAGGAGTGCATGGCTGGCCACCACTGGCCCAGGCAAGTCCCAAATTCTTCCTTCAGCTGATTCTGCCAGTGGATCATGATTCTCCCCATGGTGCCGTGCTTTTGACAGGAATCAATATTATGCAGCAAGTAATTTTTGTGCTGAGTAATTTTTGTGTCCGTAGAAATGCATACACATAGACAAAGGAATGGAGGAGGAAAACCTGGGCTGAGTGAGACTTGAAACCAATTGTCCTGCTGTAACACAGTTATGGGCTTGGTTTGATCCCATTGAGGTGAGGTGGCACTGGTTGA
>NW_009634933.1:6200-16736 GCF_000690535.1 Cariama cristata | reverse complement strand
TGCTGAAGCGTCTTCCCTGGTATCACCTGGTATGTTTCCCACCTGAGCACAGCTTGCTTCCGTTCCTGCTAAGCCATGTTCTTGCTCATTTACTTGCAATGAAAGTCAAGATTTAACCATCATTCTGATCCAAGAGCTCCTAAGTGGCATAGTGAGCACTTTGCTCCTGTGATATCTGCAGAGTTGGTGCTTAAGAAGGACCCAAGACAAAGTCCTTGTTGCTCTGGGAGGTGGATCAGGGTAGCCCCAAATCCTGCAGTGGTGGGGAAATGATGAATTCAACTTATGGCTTAAAGGGTCCTGCTGACACCCATGTTTGCTGTACAGCAGCTCTGTACTGCTGGAGAGAAGTTAAACTCATCATCTCACTGCTTCACATGAGGAAAAAAGACCTGTTGCTTACAGATAAGAATAAGGGATACTTTGTTAGGTTTCTAATTTGCATAATTAGAGGTATGATCTGAATTGTTTGGAGTAATCTTGAGAACCTTGCTCTTATTTATACTGTTGTATGTATGAATGAAAGCAAGCCTGTTTCTGGTCTCACGCCTTAAAAAAAAGTATGTTATTTTTGCATCTTGGGAATAAAGTCACTTCTCTGGATTTGTGGAGTGCTCAGGACATAAAGCAGCAGTTTGTCAAGGCAATAGCTAATAATAACACCTCGCTTCTCCCCACCCCTCAATCATGAATTGTGATAAGTGCCATGTAAATCAGGAAACAGACAGCTGCTATAGTGGAAAGGAAATAACCGCAGGCTGAGCCAGGCTGAGCCCACAGTGAAAAACACCGTTTCTAAACAAGGTGTTTCAGGAAGTCCTATGTGACAAAACTTCCAAGGAAAGAAACGGCACTCATGAGAGTACAATCAGCTTTCTTTAAGGCTCAGGACAACCACTAAGGAGTACAACCAGAAGGATTTGTCCAGGATGATCTAGGCAGAACAGTCCCCTTCTTCCCAGCACTAATGCTAAACCATGTTATCAAAGCAGTGCTTGCAAAGGAAACTTTTAACATTTCTTTTCTTCATGTCTCTGTCTCCTCTTGTCATGCGTTTAGAGGAGCAGGTGTTGTCTTTGCTGACAGGTTCCGGAGATTTGACTTTCTTGTGCAGCGCTATCTCCTTCAAGGCTTGTACCACTTATATCGTGCCTGCGAATGCCAGCTGCAGAGCAGAAATCACCAATACGTGCCTAGGCTTGGATAAGAAACAAAGGTAAAACCAGTAACTGGAAGTTAAAGAATTTGGTCTGATACTAGCTGCATCCTCCCAAACAATGAGGATGAGAAGCAACAGGAGTTGTTAACGGTCCTGGGGGATTCTCTGTTGCTGGGTATTTTTTACACGTGAGTGGATGCTTTTGTAGAAGAGGTAGAAATGGATTCAAGGTAGTGTTCTGCATTGTGATATTTAGAAAAGCACACTGCTTTTCCTGCAGAACTGTAATTGTGATTCAAAAATACAGATAAAATCAATAATAAGGGAAACATAAAATGAACAAAGAAGGGGTGGGCTGGAAGCTACATATGGGCGAAAGTAGGTGAGATGAAGTTTAGTGTAAACAGTCCACAGCACTCATGGAGGAAAATTTCTGTAGCAATTGAAAGATGAAAATAAACTTTCACAATGAAGTGTAGTATCTGCTGCAAGAATATATGCTGACATTTTCGGTTTTTTTCACTCTTCTGGATTTTTCCTTCTGCACAGCTTTAGTTCTCAGATTGTCAGACACCAAAACCACATTCCCTCAATTAACAAATCAGCTTGTTTAACTTCTCAGAAGAGCCACAGATGGATTATTTCAACAAAAGACACCATAAAGAGATTCATTATAAAGGTCACAAATGAAAAAAATTACTCTCCGTTTCTCCTGGTTTCAAAGCAGAATCTTACCACCTCAGTTAGCAAAGTGTAAGCAGGGCACATCAAGATTTCTTGGTATTACTGAATTGTGGGGGGGAGTTTTCACAGTGAATAAAAGAATATTAACTTTTTTCAGCATATGGGAGATGCAGCATCTTCTAAGTCAGCTAAAGTTGTTAAGAACTGAAATCAACTGATGCAATATCATCTCAAGGGATTCAAGATGAGTTTTTAATGCATTCTGCAGATAGAATCATGTTGATTTCTTTCAGAAACAATGAAAAAATCCATCTACTCTTGCTAATAAAACTACAGTCTATCTCACTGCAGTTATGGGCTGCAAATTATATTTATTTTTCACAAAATAAATTGTATTATGTCAAGTTGCTAGAGTGAACAATAGTTATTGTCAGGAAATAGGTTCAGATAAGTTGTACAAACAACACTTCCTCCCTTAGATTTTCCCAAATTGAAATTGCAGATTGTGGCCTGGGGACAAAGTGTACGCTGAGCTCTCAAAGCAATGGGAGATTCAGTTCTGGCTTGTTTCCTTGGGGTCTCAAAGGGTGTGAAACTGCCCTCAGCAGACCAAGCCCACAATGTTCCCTGCTCGCTTTTGTCCTGAGCCAGTCCTGCAGGAAATCAGTCATTGTTTTTACGCATTGTACTTTGCTGTACTTCAAACAAGGTGTCTGCACAGAAGCAATTATAGCATGAGTTACTCAAAATCATCTCCTCTACACTGTCTCATAACTGCAGAGCTCCTAAGAGGGGGGACTGTGCCCGCCAAAGCCCTGACAGAGCACCTATTGCGCTCATGTCAACAGCACAGAGGACTTAGGTCTTTTTTGGTGTGTGGTCCTCAGCAGAGAAACAGCCATGGAAGTAGTGTGAGCTGCACAATGCAAGACATCTTCTGATTAGGCTGTTTTAACTAAGAGCGTAAAGCATAAACCAGCAACACTGTGTTCTCCAGTTGCATCGCCTTCTGGTTTCCCTGTGGGGAGGGACCCTCTGGCTGACAATAACTCTAGACCTTGCAAACCTCTTTTCTGCATTTACTGCTATAAAAACCAAATAATTAGCACAGTAGAACAAGTTTTTTTTTATTTCATGAATAAAGAATATCAGTAATTAGATTTTCCTTTCTCCCTGTACGGCTAAGCCAGTACAGAGCAGGAGCAACAGAATGAAAAGAGTTTTGCGCAGACTGGATAAAACACAATTCCTAATGATCACTCAATACACAAAAGTGTCAGATGGTCAGTTGGAGGGGTGTGACTGTAGAAAGAGTCCAGCCACAGGGACTGTTTGGTTTTCTAGATCAGTTATTCAAAACCTGCTGGTGCATTTAGGGAATTTTTTTAGGAAGACAAAGAGAAGCTGCTGGAGAGCATGGCTGCTTCCTCTGCCTGTCCCCTCTTGCCATCAGGTTTCCAGCTGGCATGAGCATCAGGAGTGTCTCGGCACTGCTGCTGAGCTGCAAGGAGGAGACAGACGTCATTACTCAGGTTCCTTGAATTGGTTATTGGGGGTTATTTCACCCCCCTCTGTGTGTCTATTGCCCATCTACTGCCAGAAACATGTTGGAGAAAAGATGGCACAAGACATTCTGCCGTCATCCTCCAGTTCTTCACATGCCTGAGGTCCCTTTCTTTATTCCTTTTCTCAGGCAGGTAACTAGCTGAACAAAAATTAGTAAGTGCAATGTTTTCTTCTGCAGATATTTACTGAAGCTTCTGCAGAATTGTATGTAGCGTGCATTGGTCATTAGCCATTGCCCTGTAGTTCCAGGAAGGCATTTTAATCAGTTTATAAATAAATAAAGTTCCTTAAGTAATAGTTATTATCTAAAACACCCATGCACAGATTATTCTTGCTGTTCAAAGTCACCTTTAAAGTTATCGGCAAAAGAAAGTCATATATAAACACCCTTTCGCTCCAGCTGTAATTTGACTGTTTCATGCTCTCAGGCCTATGTGATAAATAAGCACTAAAATGATGTTATAGAAACTTACGCCAACTTTCTTCTGGAAAAGTTATTATTAATCTAAGATAGGTCTTGTGAGCTGAATTCACTGTGGTTTCTGAACAAAAGCTTACATTTGAAGATTAAGGCGGTGCAGCTAATCATGTTTAAACATCATTAAGACAAGAAGGAAGAGAGACGATAAAATCAGCTCTGGAACTGCAGGAGAAGTCACTCAGTCCGGCACATGCTCTGCAGACAGAGAGTGCCAAGTCTTCTAATGTTTTTAAAATTTAAATTTGACAGTGAGGTTTTGTTGGCAATTTATGCGGTTAAGGTTTCATTTCATTAAACACAATTGTGTCCCCTCCAGAAACCTACTGCTCCCACTTCAGAAAAGCTGCACCACAGCTCTGCTATTGCCTAAATAAAGCAATTAGTAAAAATATGTAGCTGCGGTAGGGGAAAGGAAATGGGCTAAAATGAGTACAAAACCACTCTTTTAAAAAACAATGCAGTATTTTAAGTTATGCTGAATGAAATATTGTGATCTGCTAGCCCAGGTGCCCTAAGGCTCCAGTTCTACAACCACGTTTTGCCAGAAACAAATCTGTGCTGCCAGGAAAACTGATCCTACGCTCTTCTGTGCATTTCCCTCCTTTGCAATGGCCAAACATTTGTTTGAATTTTGGGGACATGAATTGCATGTCTCCAAAACTGAAGAGTTTGGAAGGTTGGTTTTTTTCCTTCTAACATTACAGCAACAGTTTATCCTATAATCTGGTTTAAGTGGCAGTTTGCAGAAAAAAGATCCAGAGCTAGTCATCAATCATAAACTGAATATGAGTCAACAGTACCATGCTGTTTTGAAATAGGCAGACGTTAGATGAAGCTCTGTAAGCAGGAATGTATCCTGCAAGACAGGTGACGTCACCCTCCTGCTCTCCTCAGAGCCAGCGAGGAGTCGGAGCAAACGCCTTGTCCAGTTGTGGGCATCACATCAGGAGAGACATAGACCTACTGGAGTAAGACCAAGGAAGGGACATGTTAATGATAAATTATCTGGAAACAGGGCCAAGGAAAGACTGTGAAGTGGTTGAACCTGGAGAGAGGAAGAGATGGCGACAGTCTTCTGAAAGGTAGAAGGCAGCTGCAAACAAGGACCAGCCTGTTCTTTATCGCCCATGAGGGTATGGAGGGACAGAAACCTAACATTGCAGGAAAGAAGCTTCAAGTTATACGTTAAGGGAAAACTAAAGGTAAGGTTAGCTAATCACTTGAATAGATCATGTGAAGTGTCTGAGAAAAAATCCAAAGTCTTGGAGACCTCTGAAGCTGGGGAGATAAACATCAGTCAGGGATGATGCTGGCTTTCCCGAGTCTGCCTAGGGAAGGGAGGGGATTAGCTTTTTAAGTATTTTGAAGCTTCATCAGTTAATGGTATCCTCATTAGTGTGTACATGTGGGGCTTTATACACACATGAATGAATAATCTATTCCTACATCATGTACTAGTATCTCCGTGTTTTTGCAATTATTGTAACAAGCTCTATGGTTTCAGTAGTCAGGGAAGACTGGTTTCCTGCAAAACCTCTTCTCAAAGGCTAGAGAATATAAGTGATTTTTTTTTTTTTGGTGTGTGTCACAACAGGGAAATGTTTTTGGAACTCCTGAAGAGATCAGAGGGTGTTCATGCTTGTAAGACATGAATTTGGTGATGTGTATCTTTTCTGTCTCTTACAACATTACCTAAATGATAAAACTGTCTTCTGAACTAACAATCTTCTTCTAACAGTCGGTCTTCTCAGCACAAGCTTCACCCCCCTTCAAGAATTTGAAGCAGTGAGGTTGAGGAGAGAGCCATATGCTCTATTTTTGCTAATGAATGTTATGCTTTTTTGAAAGATAGCAAAGAGGGGAGGACAGAGAGAGCACTGAAAACTGAATGCTTGAAGTCAGGACTAGCAGCTAGTCACAGACAGCATCATATCATTAATATGCACTCAGCCTGCTCATGCTACAGCAATAGCAAGTCCTCATCGAAGGGGCTCAGCAAATACAGTTCAGAATGGCCACAGCATCAGCCAGCCCTTTTTGCAAGGCTGGTGAATAAGCCTGTTTGGGGCTATATGTACAGAGTATTTACGGCCAAGCAGAATAAGCCGTGGCAGAGTCATGCTTGCAGAAACTCGTGCAGGTTTGTAATGTGCAGAACCAAAGAAGATACCACTGAAGACGCTGGTTTTGTGAAAGGGGGGTGGCAGAGCTGCCACATGCAGCCAGTGCCTTTGTAGCTGGGTTACCTCCTCAAACAGGGATTAGGAATCAGCACTGCCTTCCACCCCAAGAATGGCTACAGCCTGGCTTTTCTATGCAACCATATAAACAGGCTGCATCGAAAAGAGGATTTTGTTCTCTGGCACCTTTGAGTCTTTATGGTCTCCTTTTTAAAAAAAAAAAGAAAAAAAAGCTCTCAAACAGAGGAAAGCGCACTATTGAGTTTGTACATGTGTTTTGTGGACATGTGCCTAAATGCTACTATAAACCTGTATATCCATCTGAGGGACGCATGAAGCAGTTGTAACTCTTCTATCCATATGTGACATGCTTTGCTGCATAATGACGCTACAGTGGCTTCTTTTTTTTTGAATCATTTTTATTTTGAGTATATGATTGTCTTTACCACAAACTGTGTTTAGCCAAAACCTTCAATATAATTGATTACAGTGAAAAATGTGTTTGGGGAACAAACTCTTGTTTCTAATGCAAATAGATTCATATTTCTGCTCAATTTTTCTGGGTAGATGAGCACTGCAGGAAATCTGTGTATAGCTATATTTTTGTTTGATTAAGAAGATTAGCTCAGAACAGTGTGCCTTAGAGGTAGCAGAATAAACGGGCACTTTGAGACCTTATTATCCTTTGTGACTATTTTCTTTCTGAAGTGTTTTGCTGTATCTGGGAAGAAAATAGAAGAGGAATGACAGCGGTGAATGTTACTAGGAAGTCCAAATGAAACCAGCATGCTGTTACTTCATAATTTTGTTTTGTCCTTGCCTACCAAACTCCTTTACTGAGCTCCTTTTCTTGTCTGTTCCTCAGTTATGCTAGTACTTCTAATTTTAACAGCTATTCTGGTGAATTTATGTTAATAGACATATAATTTACACAGTACATCCCAGTAAGGCTGACAATGTACAGCTCACAGCTCAATTCAAGCCAGAGCAATAATTCAAGAAAGCACAGCATAAAAATGATGCAAAGCAAAATGAAATCACACAATACTTTTTATATAAATGATATACACTTTGTCTATATTTCATATCTCTTTTTACGTAATAACTCAATTTTAGTCATATCTGATGGCTGTAATTTTAGGCAATTAATATATTTTAACCGTTATGGAAGAAGGGAAATTTGATGAAAAAAGACAGAATGGCAGAGAGGAGTAAAACCACTGTCTTTATATATATAACTATCTGTATACATATGTGACATATCCAAATGTGAGTCAATCACTTATCACAGTTATAAAGTATTCTTGCAGCCATAGATGAACAGGCAATTGCAACATGATAAAATTAGTCCAACTGTGCTGGTTGCCTAAAGCTCCTGCAAGCATGTAGGTAGGATTAATCATTCATTTCATTCCTACCTACAGAGTAAGGAGCAAAAACCAGCAGGAAAATGCTTAGCACATTTTGCTTTTAAAACCACTGTCTTCTGATCGTTCAAGTACTGTCACTGGTACCATAGATGGGCTGGAATAGGGACAATGAGATGCTAAATGCACCAGTCTAAGCCTGTTCACATTTGGAGGATTCCCTAGAGGGGAGTTTCCCCCCCCCTTTTTTTTTTTTTTTTTTTTGAGTTTTACACCAGAAGAAGATGGCTGTGAACAGGAGGGAATGTGACTCGAGCTGTATGGGGCATGCTAACCTCCTTCCTCTTACTTCTCTTCCCCCTTCCCATAGCTGTATGCGTTGCCAAACTTACTAAAAACGGACAAGCTGCATTGACTCATTTACGTTGCCTACTGACCAGATACCGGATGACAATTCAGAGATACATAAGCAATCATTTACTCTAGTGGAAATTTTATAACTTCGAGTAGGATTTGCCCTAATTACTGTCTTTTACTGAATATGAACCAGTGACCTGAGGGCATAAAGCTCTGTATCCCATTACTAATTTAATGAGCCATTCACTTACCTCACTTAGAGCATTTTAAAAGCTTTTCTGAAAAAGAGATTGGAAGCCTTTCAGTACGTGGCTATTGGAGGGACTGTGAGGAAAAACTTGGAGTTATTCTTCCCTCTTGCACAGACCCCAAACTCTGTGCAGCCAAGCTGGCTGCCTTGTGATGCTACCTGAGAAATGCGTAACAAAACTCCTATCAAAACATTTACAATACATCCTGTGTCTGCCAAGAAAGCATCCGATACTCTAGACCTCTCATTTTCCTTTTTTTTCAATTACAGTTCTTGTCAACTTGCATTACAGATGAGTAACACAGAGACATAAAGACATACCCTCCGGAAGAAAAAAAATCAGTTTTATAGGATGAACAAGCTTAATCATACATGGTAATTACATCAGTAAGTGATAACAACTATAGTATCCTAGCACGTTCCTTAAATCCAATGGGAGTAACATTTAAAAGAGAAATATATACATGAACAACTAATAAACAAAGATAACTACAATCCATATTAAGAAAGTCTGTGTAATACAAATATATAATAGAAAGCTTTCTGTCAAAAATCTCAGCAGCTGATTTTTGGGATACAAGTTGAACTTTATCAGAAGTGAGAACACTGTAGATGCCATGGAAAAGTACATGGGATGTATTTTCCTTCCACAATCCAGCAGAATGGGACAAACTGTCATCTGAAGCTCTTCCAGTGAATTCCCACTGACATACCTCAAAGTGTTTTACAAATAAGTTCATGTATTTATTCCCACTGGATTGAAACTAAGGCACAAGGAAATGCTATAACATCTCTAAGGCCAATGACTTTAATTTTGGGGGAAAACCAAGATGTCTTGAGCTCTTTATGCTGGAACTGGTGGTGATTTTTCTAAAGGTGTGGTTCATAAAAAAAAAATCTATTTGACCAGCAGGAAACTTTTGGAGGAAAAGATAGTATTTGACACATGTTTGACCTCAAACTTTTTGGAAGAATTTTCAAATATATAAGACCCTTTTACTTTTGCAAAACCAAACCAGATTTTTCTGAATTTTCCAGGCTGTTTAAATGGTTGAACAATACAATTTCCCCAGAGTTTTGGAGGGTAACTTTTAAGAGATTTCTGTACTGAGCACAACTGATGATGTGATGTTGATAAATAAATTTTTTAAAAATCTTAAAATTGGGAAAACGTTTCTCACCCAGTCTTACACAGTAGGTTTCATATCCTTACTTTACCTATACTGCAGGTTCATGTAGCTATAGAATTTGTTAATTCCAGATCTTCGTTGCTGTTCCTCAAGAAGACTCTACAGCATTATCTAGTAAGTCTTTCCTAGTATCTAACAAAATTACAATGCAATAGCTATATCTGATCTATATATCTACACATATTTCAGAAATTTAGAATTATTTCCTCAAAGCCATTATATACCACAGCAAAAACCAGAAGCACTACAAATTGACAAAAGAAGTATTTTCACATTGTGTCTGTCTTTGGTAAAAAAAAGCACCACTCAAACAAGAAATGATCTTACTCAAAATTCTTGAATATTTTAAATTTAAAAATAGACCATCAAATTGGAATAAATATATCTTTCAGCTCCCCTCACTACCACTAGTATTTAACAAAAAAGTTGTGTTAATACTCAAAACTAATATAGAAGATGAGAAAGAAGACAAGCAAACATAACAGTAACACAAATGGGTGAACGGAAATTTGGGGTTTTTTTAAATGGTAAAATTATTTTTCTTTTACTTTGCTACTGCACACTCAAGAGGGACCCACTCATGAAATAAGTCATGACTTATTTCTGCATTACAAAAGACCAAGTGTATTTTTACATGGATTCAGGCCTTTATTCACTTTAGCATGTAACTGTAGTGGCTTTGTGACAAGTACAATAAATGTTATTTTTGTATTCTGTTTTAAAATGAAGTGCAATTAATACGAAGTGCAATTAATATACTTTTACCTTGGAAAGCATTCTACTATAAAAGAAGTTATACATTTTCTGTATGATGTTGAATATAATTGTAGCTGGATATTTAAAAAAATGTTTATTACGGTTCTCTGAGGTATTTTTTCTCCTTTGTTCTTTTCCTCTTTTTTTTTTTTCTTTTTTTTTTTCTCCCCCCGTTTTTTTTTCCCTTTTTTTTTTTTCCTTTTTTTTTTTTTTTTTTTTTTTTTTCCCCCCCCCTCCCCCGCCAGCCCCGGAAAGTATACTCCATAGCTCCCAAGCAGCTACAAAGGTTATCAGGTGAGAATCTGAACAACATAAATGTGGACCAGGAAGAGTGTGCATTAGCAACAGTGGGTCAGCAATTCCAAACAGATACCTGCTAACTGCTTCCCACCTGACCAGAAATCCCCAAAATACAGTGACTGATGTTAAGCTTAATTTCTTTGCCCTTGTTAAGCAAGACGGTCATTTGGTATCTTTTTGCTTGCATGTGTGGGGTGATAACGTTGGCTCAGATCATTGTTGTCAGGGCTGATCTGCCTACAGCCT
>NW_009634933.1:372-6190 GCF_000690535.1 Cariama cristata | reverse complement strand
CCTGCTGATACACACATTTTCTCCAGGCGTTTGTACAGTCCCAGCTGCATCTGAATGGATTCATTAAAATGATTTTCAATATATTGCATCTGTATCAATATAAATGCAATGTTCTCATAAAAAGGCATTGTCTCAGAAATTTCACATGATCTTGAGATGACGCGGGTACCCGGCAATGTTTGATTTCTGTTAAGAGAACAGTGGATTCCATTTCCCATAAAACTGATTTTTACAGTATATGGGTCTGCCTACCTACAAAGTAAGGTGCTGTACTTCTGAAAGCCACTCAACTGCATAATACATTAAATGTCTCTTTCAAGGTGACTATGGGGAACGTTACTTCTAGTTTATCAAACCTGTTTCTATTGAATTATGCACCCCTGTGGCAGTTTATTTGCAGTCTTTATGCCAGATGGATAGAATTCTGTGTATCAGTACCGAGCCTTGTAAACATCACAAATTCTTCCCAGGGTTACTTACTTATTCCAGATGGCACCCACTGCGCTCTCTGTATCTTTCTTCCAATCTGTGGAGCTTACTTTTTCCCAAGAAATGAGAATGCTTTAATCTTTTACACATTTTTCCTATTTTTATGCCAATATGTGACAGTTATCTTGATAGAATAAGCAAAAAGTGATGCGTATTTATACTCAGTTCACATTAAGAAAAAAAGGAAATTTTATCCCACTATGTCTTTTTAATTCTAAAGTAATTTACCCAGTTACCAAGGGCTTTCTGAAACTTAGAGTAATCATAATCCTAGTGTCTGCTGAGCCCTTTACTTGCAAGACCTCAGTCATCAGGCTGTCTCCCTTGACTTACATTTGGATAACATTATGAAATCTGTGTTACGACACGCCAATGTCTTTGGAACATGTGAAGTACTAATTTAAGCTATCTATCTCCCAAGAATGTCAAGACAGTTTCATGCTTTGGCTATTTGTGAGCTGTAGAACACTACTCTTAAGGATACTACACTAATCATGTGATCTGTGAAATTCTTATTACACAGCTCTCAGAATAGGGAAAAAGGGAGTAATCTCTACTAACTTTAAAAATCAGGGCTCAGCTCTGACAGTCATATTCCCACTGAGTGAGTATGTGTCTCAATATGAAAATTTTAGCCATGTGAAGAAAGTTTTAAAATATTATTTTAACTATGCTTTGCATTATAAATCTGGAGCTTAGTTTATGTTTGTTGTATCTGTATTATATAAAGTACTTCTGGAGTTTTTAATTAACTGAGTGTGTCTGCATATCTTTAAACCTTTGGGCAACAAGCTGAATATCGGCTCTTCCATTTTAATCCCAGCTAGTGAACCTTTGCTGGCTCCGGAGCAAAGGAACCAGCTGAAAATAGGCTTAAGGAGAAAAGCGGCCTGTCTTTTCTTCCTTGTGCGATTCTAGCACTGATTTGGACTATCAACATCTTCACATTTGAAATGCCGCTTTCTTTTTCAGTGTTAGCCTCGATGCTGTATTGAACTGACCTTACCCAACCCTCCTCTTCCTCTCCCACATTATTGCCTACCAGCCCCCTCAATCTGCCCCCCATGTATTGGTCTCATCTCTTCCTATTTCAGAGTCCCACTCTTACCCCCAGGATCTCTGTGGGTGATTTCCACCTCTTTACCAACCACCTGGTCTTCCAGCCTTACCCAGCAGCCACGACTCTCATGCTCTGTCGATCCCAACTTTGTCTTCTCCATGACTCTCTCTCCATCACCACCTCCCACTAACTCCTTCCTCTCTTCCTCACTGTTAGGATCCTCATGCCATCTTTTCCAGTCCCCCAGTTGTTCTTGGCTCTTGCTTACTCACACTGGCTTCCTCTGCTCTTTACCTACTGTGCTCTCATTACCATCAGTCTGCCAACCAGGTTGAATTCTTCCACAACCCACTTGCTTTCGCCTCCTGCCTAAATAGTGCTATTTCTTCAATTTAATTGAGTCCCTTGATTCCAGCTTTTCACTTTTTTCTTGCTGCTTTTGATTTTCTCCAGCCTGACTGTGGGACAGCTTCTGCTATGCATTGTTTTTTCATTTTTTCAATTGTCCTTCGTATTTTTCCATGCTGTCCCTGGCCACAGGCAAGAACTCCCCACTGACCTCTACAGACACACGGAACAGTTTCTGTCAAAAGTTCCTCTAAAACCTTCTTTGGCTATTTTTCTCCCAAAATCACAGCAACAAATACACTAGTTGGGTACCGAGGATGCTGCCTACCACAACAGGCAGTGCATTTACCAGTCCTTGTACTTCTCCATTTGACTGGCTCTAGCGATCTAATCTTATGCTTAGACTAAGTTGTTCCTGGCATGGATGCTTTTCTCGTGTTTATGCAGCATTTAGCACAAAGAGGCTAAGGCATCCAACCATGATGATAATATCCTCACCTGCATAATAGGTAAATGATCTGCAGTTATCTGCCTTCTGCTGAAATCTCCCACTGAAAGAAGTGGTCCCTTTGTCACCCTTCAGTATGGCAGTAAAAATCCTTTCCTCAGAGCTTTCAAATCATGTGAATCAGCGTGTGTGGAGCTGCAAAATAGCTAGATGGCACTTGTGTATGTTGTAACAAGATGTTTCTGCTACATAGAGAACTACCATGCTCCTTTTTTCTTAAAATGAGCGCAAATGCTCTTCCTTGGAAAGACATCATCAGAGGCACTACTCATGCTTTGCGTAGCGTTGCTGTGAAATTATCCTCGCTGCCATTTTGAGGAAGACCTGGGGGCGCACTGGGCTGTGACTCCTGAAGGAGGGAATCTCACGAACCCTTGTTCCACCACCTTTCTCATATGACTGAGGGGTATGTGTAGTCATATCTCTTCCACAGTAAGGCTGACCCCAACATTTGCTTCCCGTTGCTAAAAAAATAAGTAACCACGAGGAATGTATTACTGTGACCTGGTATACACAATGACTTAAAATTGGTTAGCTGAGACAATTCTCCCCAAAAATGCTACACAAAACAGGAACACTAAATCTTCTCAAATGACATCAAAAGCTAGATAAAGCAAACACAAAATTGTTTGTAGTCATTTAAAAGGAGAATGGTAAAAGTTAAATGACATTTCCATACACATGAGAATATCCTGCTATTTTCAAGATATTCAGGACTTTCTGTACCAGTGATGTATAATACAATGTGTTTGAAAGTTTTCCTGCTTTATCAGGTAACTAAAGCTTAGCTGAATATTATAAATACCTTTCAAATAGCCAAATCATGTTCTGTGCCTTAAAGAGCAAATCATTATGTCAGCAAAACTGTGTAAGTAAAATTACAAAGAAGACATTCGTTCAGTTCTACTCTCCAGACAATATATAAGAGGACATATATAGGTATATTCTTAGTGAAACCTAGTTTCTTGCCCATAAGATACTGTAGCAGCTGTTCAACAGCTTTACAAAATTATTTTGTATTTGATACCATACCTTGACATAAAAATGTAAATAATGTTTTCCTACCCCAATTTAGTGACAAATAAGTATTCCAAATGTATAAACAGGATAGAGCAAATACATAGAAACCCAGACAAAAATGATAGCATAACAACTTTGTTCCATTACTTTAATCAATTTTGATTACCATTAGATTATTAATGTTTTTTTCCAAGGTGTTTTTCAGAATAGAGGCCTAAATTTTGCATACTTTCTGAAACAGATTTTCCTGTCACTCAGAAGAGTGACAACTCACTGACTTGCCCCCCAAGCTCTCATGGTCACTTCTGGGTATGAGAATCAACAATTGCACTGTCATACAACACTATGTATTTCGCTATTTATAACAGCTTTGAACAACAGGCAATGAATTAGTTCCCAATGGAAATTTCAAGGTAAATGTGGGCTAATCATGTTAACTTATCTCAACTGATATGTGACCACAACTTTCCACTATAGTTTTACAGAAAGCTCCTTGGGGCCTATAATGACACAACACTTGGGAATGTGGTTTTATAAATGAATCCTCTGGAATGAAAATACACAAAAAGGAAGGGCTAGTTAAGAAGGATATAAAATAAAGTAAACCAGTGTGCTTATCTGTATGTTCTTTTCTTCAGAACCCTACGGAATAAATTACATCAACAGATTCCTTTACATCCATGTACACATATAACTCGATCAGGTTCATACATACGAATTTGGCCAAGAATTTCTTTTTTAAAAAACACAAACAACCCCTTCTTTATTGTTCATAATGAAGAAGTTAAAAAAAAATCCCTTATTTAATTTCATGTGTTTAGATGTATTAGATAGTATATAGATACATAGATATGCAGTAGACATTTAAAGCAATAAAAACTAGGTTGTGCTTGTATAAAAATGATCAAGTAATAAAATATCAGTGAGAGAACTAAATTGTACTTTGAACAACAAAGCACAGGAATTCATGACAAACTGATGGTTAGACAATCAGCGTTCACTGTAGTGAACAGGAACATTAGATGCCTCATAATTCCTATGGATTGCTGTGCAATGACATATTCAACATTTTCAGCTTAGGAAAAATGCCTGCGTTTCTCCTTTGTAGAAGAAAATGATGTAGGAAGGAAATCTTATCTTTATTTTGTAGTTAAAACGTAACTCCTGTCATTTGTTTTTACTGTATGTCTCGGGTCTTGTGGTAGAATAGATGGTGCATAATCATTTCTGACTTATGCAAAAACTTTATTAATATACAAATTATGTAAGCTGGGACAAAAACTTCCAACCTTACCTTGGCAAAGATGGGTTCTTATTATAGCCCTTGCTTGTGATACACGATGTGCTTGTTTTGGAGAGTACAAACTACTCACTGAGTGTCAAGTCCCCGAAAACTCTTGAGTTGCAGCCTGTTTCTTTCCCTCAGTTTTACTGCCTTGCCATTGACTTACATCGAGAGATATAATATCACATGAAATTTCACACACTGAATTAATACTGCCTTAGATAGCACTAGCTGAGTGAAACTGAATTAAAGATGCATTCTAAGAGGCAAGTAAGAACCCAGTCACTGAAATGCACGAATGTGAGTTATTTCATACATGCAAATCATCCAAATGATCTCCAATCCCTGCCTAAAACCTGGACTTTCCTGGACATTATGTGTTAAGCTCAAATTTCATTATGTGAAGCCACAAGGCAAATTCGTCAGTTCCAGCAGGATTTGTGCATCTGTTTGTTTCCTCTAATGCAAAGTCATCTGTTCACAGAATGAGAGCCTTAAAACTCCACATGGGTTCACAGTTCTTGTAAATAATACTCAAAATCGTAACTGCTGACAGAGATCACACAGGGAATATTTTCTAACTTGTTCCATGCCTTATACAGCATACCGAGTATTGAAATTGTCACATTTTTGTTTGGACAGTCAGTGAGAGAATCCATTTTCTTTCTTATTCGTAAGCCTCAGTAAAGCAAAAGAGGCAAAAACCTACATATGCAAAATAGGTTTTTAAATGAAAGAGTTTCAAAGGCCTTTTTGTGAAAGAACGTTAAAAGGAAGTTTAAGTAGTTTGGTAAATTAAAGGTGCAGCGTCCTCTAGTTGGTAGAAATTTCCCTATTCCAATTTCCAAATTTCCGTGTTTTACGTAAAAAAATTCTTGACACCAGCTCCTTTGCGAGAGCTTTTTTTTAAAAATTAAGGTCTGCTCGTACCTCATTCCACTGTCCTGATTGCAGAAACAAAACCCCGCCTGCCGCTAGCCTTACTAAACTCCGAGTAAAAACAAACCCGAGTAACTCCTCTCCGAGCACAGCGCATACGGATCGGCTTTTCGGGATGTGAGGAGCCACCCTCCCCTCTCAGCCGTCCCCACGCACTCATCCTCCCGCA
>NW_009634933.1:0-358 GCF_000690535.1 Cariama cristata | reverse complement strand
CGGGGCCCTCCCCGGGGATGCGGGGTGGTGCGGCCACAGCAGCCTTAAGGGGAGGGGCAGCGCGAGTGGGGATCTATACATCGTCCCTGAGTGCAGCAAAGCGATCCCTGACACCTGGCAAGGCTCTCTGCAGTCCTTGCCGGGTTATTTGGTCACCGCACGGATGCCCAGGAAGGGGCGGGGATGTCGTTCCCCCGGGGTGAGACCTGCTGCAACGCTCACCTCTCCCTCCTTGCCTTGAATCAATGTGAATTATCGGGTTAAAAGTAACGGGTTTCTGGTATTTCGCTTGGGTTTCACTTCTCGCTTTTGCTTTAACGCGCCACGCAGCTCCAAAGCGAAGTTACCGACTCTCGCA
>NW_009634932.1:0-2986 GCF_000690535.1 Cariama cristata | reverse complement strand
ACCGCTGTGTCCCCCGCTCCGTCCCAGGGACGGGCAGGGCCCGCCTGCCCCGCCGCAAATGCAGCCGCAGCAGGGAAAGCACACGCCGAGCCAGCGCCCTGCTGGCTCCAGTTCCTATTGCGAATCGCAGGTAATAAAGTTTTTCAAAGAACGGACTGACATCATTTTTTTTCCTTGTCAAACATGTAGAAACAGCCACCTCCCCCATTTAGGCTGTTGGGCTAACACTTTCACGCATACCATTCAGTATAGAGATCCAGATCTGGAGGTTTCAAAGCAGTTAAAATTTGATAAATCCGTAAGCAATCCCAAATGGGATGTTTACGACGAGAAAGATCCGGAAGCCTTAAAAACAGACAGTGCTACCAGCCTTTCTGATAACTCATGCCACAGTCGGCCTGATAAAAGTGCTACTTAATGTAAAAGTTGTCACTTCCAGATAAGGCAGTGGCTAAATTTATTTTTGCAAACAGATTTGAAGCAATTCAATCAGTAATTCTCCCTGTCTGGGATCCAAGGAACATCTTGTCATTTCACCTAAGAAACATCATTGGTCAAATAAAACATTACCGAAAACATAGGGGAAATTATCTTCTTGGTAGAAATGACCCTGCCCTACTGTCACTTACTGGATTTATGAGTACCATGAAGTAGCAATTTCTAAATATAACCTGTGTCTTTAGAAAATGCAGCACAGCCATGAGGCTAAATATTCCAGAGTCAGTCATCTATCCTGAGTGGCTGTGTTACAGATCGTACATGACGATGCAGATCTTGACATCCATGACAATGTTATTTATTTTTACATGCGCTAATGAATTGCACCAGCTTTTAAGAAAGATGAAGAGGCAGTAAATTGGCTCAAACTCCCCTTGCTGTTCCCTCTGATTCTGACAACTGCCTTTATGGTTAGTCTCATATATGACAACATTAATAGCCCAATGATTTTCACGCACACACTAAAAACTCATATAATCACCGCTTTATTTTCATTTCCATTACTCCAGCCCCAGAGGTTGCCTTTCAGGTTATTCTTCTCCATTCCCAACCGTTTTCTCCACAGGCAAGAAGCTAGATTGGATGTCTCTGCTTGTACAGTTAGTGGATAAACTCAGCAGGATACCACCTGGTTTATTTTTGTATTTGAAAAGCATGATGTACTTTGTAAGAATTGTGGCAGATTTTCCCAGGGTCTTAATAGTGGGATTTTTCTTTAAACACATGCCAAATTCAGATATCCAATCAATGTCTGGTCACTTGTTTGATAATCGGCGGTTCTCAGCTTTCATTTCCCTTTGTACACTCTTGCCAAATAGTAAGATTCAGCAGAGTCCTTCCGGCTGGCCTGAGGCTTTATAGTTCTCACATCTTGGAACTGCTCCTTCAGTCTGTTTTGCAGAAGACGGGACTCATATCCATCCCAGAATTTACAGAGCATCGTTCCTTTTGGCTTTAAAATAATTTGGGATAGATTCAGAAGGCCTAAACATAAATTGATCAGCTTCTGATGATCCAGCTCTTTAATGCCTGTCGCATTAGGTGCCATGTCACTCAAGATAACATCCACCTTCTCTGCAGGAAGCAGAGACTGAATTGTCCTCAGCGTGCTTGGGTCTGCAATGTCAGCCTCCGACAGGAAGACTGCTCCTTCCAGAGGAGAAATCCGCAGGAGGTCAACGCCAAGGACGAAGCCGGTGGGGACAGCAGGATCTAGATGATAAGAACGAATGACACACTGAACATTCATAATGGTTGCAAACAACCTGTATATGCACGAGCATTATGCTAGTCAATAAACCAAAAACATATCACCTGCCAGGTCTTCTTGCCCTGAGACAGTTTGCTGCGTGCATCTGGATGGATGGTTTGATATAATCTAATCCATTTAAGACACGAAAACTCACTTTGGATAAGCAAGGGGTATTTTTCTTGTTTTTCTTCTGCTCTTTCAAGGCCAACAGTCCAGAAATCCTGGACAACAGTATAGATCATAGCACCTTATCTTGTAAATATTAACGGCTTAAACCACATAAACCGTATGTAGCAGTTACTACCATTTTTCAAGAAGGTAAATAAAAATTCAGAAAAGCAAATTACCTGCTGGAGGCCACAGCAATTTCAGAACTGGATGAAGGGATCTTCCCCACAACAGTTGATCAGAACACTAGCACCACATGGTAAGTTTTTGTTTCACAAATACGATTTCTCCACACCATATGATGATTTATTATTCTTCACTGCCACATAGGCACACATCTTCACACTTTCATCAGTGACTCTAGCGTTTGCCAGTACCCATGTCCCTTCCTCACACTGCCACCATCACAGCTGAGTTTTCTCACACACTTCAAGATGAGCATCATCCCCACCTTGCCTGCCAAAAACGTGCACTTACCGGTACCTAAGGCATTTACCCTCTCTACAGCAACCTGACTCCAAGCACCAGGCGCAGCTCCACAGTCAAGAACAGAAAGTCCTGGGCGAAGAATATGAAGCTTATCATCAATTTCCAGTAATTTGAAGGCACTTCGGCAACGGTAATGCTGCCGCTTTGTTGCCTTGACAAAGGGATCTTTCAAGTGCCGCTCCAACCACCAGTGCTCAGTTCCAGTTTTCTTCAGCAACCTCTCCGTGGTGTGGAGACATTTGCTGACCAAACGCTGACAGCTGCCCGGGAAGAAAGGCAAGTTAATCAGTTAGTACATAATCACTATGTATTTCAAAAGTCTCTGTAGTAATTAATTCTAACCTTAACTACAGTTCTTCCCAGGCTCAAAAAAAAGTCTCCAAATTTGAGATTCTTGGCACCTTTAGTTATCTGGTCCAGCCACAACAAAAAGGCCGTATTTTGGATGGAGACCTTACAGGCTGCCCCCCGAGCAAAGGCGGGAAAGAGGGCCCCACTCCTCGACAGCTCTTCGCTTCTGCATTTGTGCTCAAGGCCCGTGGGCCCACGACATGGCAGACGGAACCCAGCACGGGCCTG
>NW_009634931.1:0-2134 GCF_000690535.1 Cariama cristata | reverse complement strand
CGCTTCCATTTTTTGTTAGCCTGAGTAATAATCTGCAGCACGGAGACTCTTTTGCAACTGAAGGCTGGTCATCTGTTTTAAGCATACCGAAAAAAGTTTCTGTTCAGATGCTGGAGAAGACTGGTTTGAATGATGTGCTCTGACTTACTGATAGAGGCTCCTCAGGCTGTGTTTCCAGTGAAGTGTCCTCCCGTCTGGAGGCAGTGAGCTGCGCGGTGAATGTCATAACTGTTGAATGACGTAACCTTAAGCACATGACCAAAAAAGAATTTTAAAAAAGCTTCAGAAGCCACTCTGAGCTATGTAGCTTTCTGCTAATGTATTGGTGTGTTACTTATTGGCACCATTACTGCATTGCAAGTCTTCTGTGTTACTGCTAGCTGTAGGAACGGGAATGTTGTTCCGATGTAGGTTGAAGACTGCATTCAGTTTAACCTTTGTACCATAGTATCTGTCATCTCGTTTAACTAAGTGAATTTACCTCATGACTGCTTCTCATAATATAACGTGGGAGCATGTATTTTATGGTATCCTGTTTGCTATTTCTGATCTAAATCAGTTCTTTAGTATTGGTGTGCTGCAGAGCTATATGATGGTGGCTTGATGTCGTCCCCCCACATCCTTGCTCCCTTTCCTCTTTTATTGAAGTTTACTCTTTTGAATCAACTTTTGAAACTGCCATCCCAGGTTATTGTAAGTTTTCTTCATTGTCACTCTTTGCCCAGCTGTAATGGATAGGGCATTAATTTTTCCTGATAAGTAAGATAAATTCAGGTAAGAGGACTTTAAAGAGCCACGTTAACAAAATAAGAATTTGGATATATTATTTAAAAGAAAGAGTAGATAAAAAGACCCCAAAAATGCTTGTCAGTGACTTTTCCATGTTTCTTGTAGGTATGTGACTTGTAACACAGTTGCATACAAAAATACATTTTTTGGGTGTACTTTGCAATATTTGGGTGTTTGGAGTTTTTTTAATACGATCAAATCTTTAAAACACTTATGCATTTGTCCAGCACATGATGTCCCCATGACACTGAGGGCATCCAAAGGAGATACAAACTTCCTGGATCTTTTCCTTCTGGCAGGTGACTGCCACCTCCACTCACTCTTTGGGAGGCATACTGTGAAGCTCTGTTCAGCAGCTGCTAAATCTCTAAAAGGATGAGAGAAGGATCCAAAGGTCCAGCGTAGCTTCTGCCCCTTACCATCTGGAGGTGTGCAAGTGCCGGTGTTCAATGTGCGCTCCTCCTTCTGGGCACAGTAACGCTGTGGCCCGTAGATGCACAGTGGGTGCTGTGGAGGTAGCTGTGGTAGAGGTTGTTCCAGGACCAGTCAGCGGAACACACTGGACCGGCAAGGACAGAAATTGCTGGGTTAAGGAGCTGGAGTACCTTTGTGCTTGTGAGCTGGATTGTTTACAGGCACAGTCTTCGTTGACTGCCCTGAGGGTATCCAGCCAGTCAGAGAGACAGTGACTGAGTTGATTTCAGTGTTAGCCTGCCCCCCGGCCCTCCCCCCCTGCCTCAGATGCAAAGGGAAGTTTATTGTAGAATTAGTTATGCTGAAATTTCTGTGATTGTTCCTGCCGAAGTGCTTGTGTGTAGCAGCTTGTTGAACAATGCATGTGTAAACACATGTACATGCAGTGCTCTCTGTATTGGTGTACCTGAGTGTAAGAGACACGGTCAGCTTAGTAAAGTGCTGTGTGTGCTTAAAGGAAAACTGTTCAAGGAACGGTGATGAATAAGACTTAATGCTGTGCCTCCTTGCCCAGCACCTCAGTTGAGCCATCGTGAACTTTGGGTGCAGGAAGGTAGAGACAGTGTTAGTGTCTGTGCGTGGACTGAACAGTGTGGCACGGCATCTGAAATGTGCTGGGGGTTGTACTTTCTCTTCCATTTGGACTTGGTGTGTTACCCAGGGTGATTTCCCCTAAAAAGGGGAAATAGTGAGAGGAGAGGGATTGCTTCTGCAGAGACCAGCGCAGATTAACTCTATGTGGAGTCCTGCATAGCGGTACTGCGGTTGCAGACAGCTGCCTGGTGCTGCTGCCATTTGGACAGAGCACCTGAACTGAGATACAAACTTCCTGGATCTTTTTGTTCTGGCAGGTGACTGCCACCTCCACTCA
>NW_009634930.1:0-9956 GCF_000690535.1 Cariama cristata | reverse complement strand
CTTCCAGCCCAAATGATTCTATGATTTAAGCAATTCCACTGCTTAAGGGACAAGCCTTGCCAGTTAGTCAAAAGGGGACTTCCCAGCCCCGCTCCGTCCAAATACACATTTACAAATGTATATGTCTGCGTGTACATAAGTGATGGATTTATACCAATAAATCAGCTTAAATGTATACCAATATAAGAGAAATGGACTTTGCTCAACAATACAAATTGTTTGACTCTCACCATCAACACATATAGATATACAGAAAGGTTTACATATTCAGTTACATGGACAAGCCTGGGGCTTTAAAGCATCCAAACTTCATGAAGGGACTGCCTTTAAACTTCCGTCTGTCCAAAAACTGTGAATGAGCACACCATGCTCCACCTGTATCTCATTTACAGGAGACCAGAGTTTGATGCCACATGATACCATTTCATTTTGCAGTACAGATGGGAATTTCATATAGTTGAGAAACCCAATGTCTCCATCAGGTTTTGTACTAATTGGGATAAATACCGCTGAAATGCATTCATTAGTATCTGTCCCATTCCATTAAGTCTTTGGTATATTAAAAGCTCAAGCTAAGATGTTTGGTTGTTTAGGGAGTTTTGGTGGGGGTTTGTTGTTTTATTTTTTTTAAGCACAACAGATAAGGCTGTTTTAATGTGAGGCTCCCCATCACCCTTTTATGGCAGTAATTTCCTGCTAAAACTAAAGCCAAATCATGAATGTTTACACACTTGAAACCTCAAAGGGAGATTCTGGCAAGGCCAAAATGTTATTCAGAAATTCTGCTACCAGATGTTCCTGGAAGGATGTTACCTCCTCTGGCAAACATCTCATCCTGGTTTATTCCCTTTTTCAACACTAACTCAAAGACATAATCTACTTGTAGATTTTGCCATACAATTAAGTTAGACATAATTTTATGTACTTTCAGTGAAGTATCAATGCCACTACATAAAGGTCAAAAAGGCACAGCACCTAGGAAGTAACTATAACTGTAAAGGTAAAAAAATACTAGTAACAAGGACACAACAATGAAGAGCAAGAGGAGACTTCAATCTTCTATTACAGTGCTTTGCTGCTTCTACTTAAGGAACTGCCATCCACAAATTCTGATTTTCTTTTGTACCATGCCATCTTTTTTTAAAGAGACAAAACCCCTTCCACTACTACATATCAACAGAATCAGGGATCCAAATGGCTCACTAACATCACTTATAAAACAGAAGGACTTTATGTATCACTACTCAATCGCATATGCCATTTACATGTAAATTATGCTTAACCATTTGCAACATTGGGCTAGTAAAGGGATGCTTTTACATGTTACACCTCCCTAGACAAGGCATTTGCCATTTAAAAAAAAGTCTTGTATTGAGAGAACAGCTACATTTTTCACATAACGAAGACAGTCTAATACACAGATTGGTAATTTTATAGCTGAAGAACATCTCATTATGGCCCTCGGACACTAACACTCTTTTCTGACATGCCATCCAACAAAAAAAAATCTTGACTAGATACCCAAAAGAGAGACTGCAGCTGCAGCAACCAATTCCCTTCCTTGCTCCCTGTCCCTGGTGCCTCTGAATGTACTGAAGTGACATATTATTTCAGAAACCATTTTCATGTGAAGGCTGAATAAAACATAGTATCACATTTGAAGAATGAGTACAGGTATCCCATCAAACCAAGTGGCACTGTTAAGCATAGCAACCAGGCTTCCTTGATCAAGTTAAATGTTTGAATAGTTGTAAGTTGTTTAATATGGTCTGTGACTAACACAGCTGCAGCAAAGCAGTTCAATCCAGATGCGACACACCAAGCAGTCTCATGGTGAGCATGTGTAAAGATGGGGACAGACTTTTTAGTAAGGCCGGTCGCAAGAGGACAAGGGGTCATGGTTTTAAACTAAAAGGGTAAATTCAGACTAGATACAAGGAAGAAAATTTTTATGATGAGGGTGGTGAAACACTGGCACACGTTGCCCAGACAGATGGTAGATGTCCCATCCCTGGAGACATTCGAGGTCAGGTTGGACAGGGCTCTAAGCAAGCTGATCCAGTTGAAGATGTCCCTGCTCATTGCAGGGGGCTTGGACTAGACGATCTTTAAAGTTCCTTTCCAACCCAAACCATTCTATGATTCTACGGGCAATGTTCTTTAATAACAATGCTGCGATTTAGAAGTTGGTTTTGTTGTTGCTTAACAAGAACCTGTCAAACACTAAATCAAAACCACTGCCAGCAATTTAACGCTATTCTTGGATCCTACCTGTGCAACCCATGTTCTATGAATACAGGTCTGTACACCAGTAGGATGCCTCACCAGAAACATGTTGGACCATCAGAATCATCAATAAGAAAAATAAGCATTTCAACTGATTTAACTATTTTTAAGTAGTTGAATAAACAGCTTCAAGCTTTATTAAAAGAACATAAATTGTTTATTAGTCTTTCCTGCTTAGTAGTGGACTTCTCAGCACTTGACAGCGTTTTAACATTCTTCTTGCCAGGTAGCGTCTTCTCTCCTGTTGCCAAGATTTTGGTGCAAAACTCCTGGGTTTTTGCAAACACCTAGGATTCATTTAAACAAAATTTTAATCTCACATTCTCAATGCTTACATCTTCAATTTTTGTAAACTGCGTGTCTGCTGTGTAACGCTGATGAGGAGGTAGATAAGGAAGGAACCCACAAGCTAAATATGGAACATCAGAGCCTAAAGAAAAGGACAAGGATTACACATCAAGACCAATGGAAAGAATGCTGGAAGTCAGTTGTGCTGGAAATCTGTCCAAGCCACAATGGTGATCAAGTCCAGTAATAAAAAACCCTCAAAGTTATCACTGACTACGATTCTGATCAACAACTTTTCCTGGGAGCTATCTGATAAATATTTAGAGGCTGTTCAAATTATTAATACACATTTCTGACCAAAACCGGGCACAATCAATACAGAAACACGAGCATACTGTCAGTATTCTTAATTGGCATTTAACACTTGGACCTTTTAAAAAGCCTTCCTTGATTTATTGCACTTGTATAAAACAATGTCATCTCCATCTAACAGAGAATCTATGCTTCTCACAGCAGTTGATGAAATTAGTTATTAAAGTACCTTAGATTTTAGGCAGAACTCAGTATACACTGTTCCTATGCTAACAAATAATAACTACTAAATTATTCACCATTTTGATAGCAAGGTCTGACACCAACTTGTTTGAATGATATATTATTAAGTTTCAGAAGAGTTGTTGGACATGGTCCTTGTATAATGATATATTATTAAGTTTCAGAAGAGTTCAGCATCTGTGTTGGACATGGTCCTTGTACCATGAAATATTTGGATACTTTGCAATACTGATACAGGAAAAGAAAGCATCATGATACTATTAAATTTCAGAGACAGACTAGGGACCTCTGCATGAGGTTCCCCAAACAACCATCCTCTCTCCACATCAATTCCAGTTCACCGATGTTTGAGAGAATGGAAAAAAGTATCAGCTGGAAGGGGCTTCAGCTCATGGAGGCCAAGGAAAGAGTTCATTACCACTTTCCCACTCTTACAGCACCTTAGATTTCTAGTCCCAGGTCAACCTTCCCAGAGTACCAACATGTTCTTCCATCCTTTCCTCCAAGCCCTACTGGTATTTTAATACGCACGGCCACACCTAGTCCCTGCTGGTGAGTGGTTAACCTCACCAGCTGAAATAAAAAGAAGAGAAAGACAATCTAGCTCCAACCTTGCTTCAGTTGTCAAAATGGACAGGCCACAGAGTTTTTCCCCACACCTGGGGACTTAGCAATGCAAAACAGTGCTGAGTCAGACCACAGATAGTGGTATACAATCAAACAAACAGCCAGCATCATATACAGTGGTAACATTTTGATCAAACTACTAGCGTCACAGTAATAGCTAAGCTTTCAGTATCATGATTCTCTGTATACAACAGTGGTTTTCTCCTTTAACCAGCTATTTAAGTTCAAATCTACAAAATACACGCAACGTATTTCCACCCGCATTCTGTACAATAACAGTTGTAATCACTGCTGTTTGTATCCTTTACTATTGGCAGAATAAAACTGATAGTTTATTTATTATTGAAAAGAACATGTGTGATAAGAGAATGTTGTTTCACCACTTATTGTCAGAGACATCTTTAATAGCCCTATAAACTATGCTGCTTAAAGGGGGAAGCTCATTATCAAAACGCTTACCTTAAATTACAAAGATGATCAGAGGGCTGAAGCACCTGTCCTGTGAAAAGAGGCTGAAAGAGTTGGGGCTGTTCAGCCTGGAGAAGAGAAGGCTCTGAGGAGACCTTATTGCAGTCTTCCAGTACCTAAAGGGGCTTACAAGAAAGCTGGGGAGGGACCATTTACAAGGGCATGCAGTGACAGGACAAGGGGCAACGGCTTTAAACTCAAAGAGGGAAGATTTAGATTAGATATTAGGAAGAAACTCTTTATTGTGAGGGTTGCGAGGCAGTGGCATAAGTTGCCCAGAGAAGCTGTGGATGCCCCCTCCTTGGAAGCATTCAAGGCCAGGCTGGATGGGGCTTTGAGCAACCTGGTCTAGTGGGAGGTGTCCCTGCCCATGGCAGGGGGAGTTGGAACTAGATGACCTTGAAGGTCCCTTCCAACCAATCCGTTCTACAAGTCTATAATGAATTAAGACCTAGTCTAATTCTGTGCATGTACACTCAATACAAGCTGAATCCCTAGAATATTATTTGCTTCGACGGGGCAGAAACAAGAGCACACGCAGTAGAAAGAGCTCTTGCTTACAAGTACTTAGGATTTGCAACTTCCTCATTATTTGAGTTAGTAGAGTTCTCTACCATTTATGAACATGTTTAGGCCTCTGCAAAGCAGAAACCACAACAGCAACACTAGAAATTAGACAAGTCATATCCCTGTCATACATTGTCAACTAGTTTTTAATCTGCATTTTGTGTAAAAGTACTGAAGAGACCAATCTGCCACATCTCCCAAGATGAAACTGCAATTTGCGTAGCAAGAACTCAGACTAAGCAGGTGCTCCACAAGCTAGTGGAACTGCATCTGTGAGCAGTTAAGCAAACGAAACTATCAACATCAGCACCGCCTTGTGAGACCCAATACACACACACAAACCTCAGGCTTTAAAAAAGTTCTATTTTTATTTAGACAACTTAAAGCAAGTTCAAGATAATTACCAATGCAAACCTTAAACATTAACTTCATCTCAACATTCCATAAAAGATTTCATAGTGATTCAGACAACAGTTGCATGAATCATAACAGATCAGGCCAGAGAGATCAGACCACCTGGTACAGGCCACTAGAGGTAAGATACAAGTGTTACACGCATAGGGAGAGGCTTATGAAAAAGAGAAGCATTATTACAGTTCTCACCAGAATGTTCTCAGCCTCCACCAATCCTCTGAGCCAAAGGGTATATCTTCACATATACAAAAAGTAAAGGGCTTCCCCCCTAGCCCTCAAGTGCCTAAAACTTTTCATAGCTACTACATCTTGCAGCAAAGGGTTCCACAGAATAACTACCTTTTTGTTAATAAATTTTTGTTTGGAGTCTGTTACTTTGCAGCCACCATTTCTACCAAAATGAAAACGAGGCACGATAGCTTGAAAATAGGCAAGTCTCCACTTAATTTCTCCAGATTTTTCATCATTTCAGAATCTTCCATTCTTTCTCCTTCAAGAAGGTCATTTCATACTTGCATCCTTCTGAGGAGGCTGTTCAGGAGCAGGACCAGGGGAAACAACAACACACAGAGCATTGCAAATGTAGACTTGCACTGTACTTGAGCAGTGGTGTAACAGCATTTTTCTTTTCCCAGGATTCATCAGCTTTCAACTACTGTACAAGGAAATTGTTTTAACAGAACCTCAAAAAATCCCTCAAACTCTCAAATCTTATGCGCAATCTAGCTCACAGCCTATACTGGGTCTACATTAAATTAGGATTTCCAATCTAACATTCTCATCTACAAACAATTTTACTTGCTATGACTCATGTTTATGGAGTAAGTTGAAGTACTTCTGCATGTTTTCAGGTGCCCTTTATTTCTTGTGCCATGAGTACTTTAGTACAACTGAACTCTTCTTGCTGTCGTCACTTGTTCTGCTCAATATAACCATAGACAATTAAGAAAAGTTCCAGCATGAAACACAATGGGACTTAACGCTGAAAAGTGATCATTTATTCATACAGGAACTTTCCTTCAAAAAAAAAAAAGAAAAGTCCAGAATGAATAAATAACCAGCACCATCCCATGGAAGCCTGCTTTGTGAGCCTTTCATGATGAAATTTACAAACTCCTTTTGAAAAATTTAACCAGGAATATTTATTTGGGATAAAGTTTTTTCCAAATCAGACTCCCTCAAATCACCAACAAATGTGAAGTATGATTTTTCCCTTATGAAAGTCTTACTGACTCTTACCATTAGTCTATTATTTATCCCCCACAATTCTATCATTTTAGTAGTCTGCAACTGGCCAGGCATCCTCACCACCTCTTTTGAAAGTCAGTATCAAGGGAATAGTCTACACTCTTCCTATGCTGCCCCTCCTCAGCAGCACAAGTAACAATCTCCACAAATCAGTCATCTTAGTTACACTAGAAGATTTTTACTGATAGCTCCATGCTATCTTTTATGGAAGGGTTCTTTAGCAGGTACTTCAAACATCCACTACTCCAGCAGTGGATTACAATGGCTACCTCAGCTATGTTATTCATCTAATTTGGGAGGCATTAATTAGTATAGCATACCTTCCCAATTATTGAGTTTAGTACTTTGGTAACACCTCCACATCATTACTAGGACACTGACTATT
This sequence comes from Cariama cristata, assembly GCF_000690535.1. Taxonomy (NCBI): domain Eukaryota; kingdom Metazoa; phylum Chordata; class Aves; order Cariamiformes; family Cariamidae; genus Cariama; species Cariama cristata. The sequence continues at coordinate 3,118 of NW_009634930.1, read as the reverse complement.
TGTATGCTTATAAACCACTATTATTTCATTAAATAAAATTTAAAAAGCGTTTAGAATTATATGAGTAAGAATTAATTTAATTAACTCCTACAAACACTTGCATATTTATCTTTTATCAAAGAAGAAATCTCGTAAGATTATCATAGAAGTCAGGGAACAAAAAGGATACTACAGAGAAGTTGAACAACTCCTCATAGATAGGGTACTTTAGATAATTTCTAAGATTTCCTGACCCAAAAAAGTAGAAGATGCATGCCTGAATGACCTAAGCAGCAACAAGTCACTGCTACAAAGGGGTACACTTGCAGACTTTGAGTTTAATTACTTTAAGTCAAACAAGAATAAGGGCTAAACTGGTCTCAAGAAGAGTAATGCCTTGTATCTGAAGAGGTACTAGGACTTATCTCCCTTGTAATACGATGAAGTATTCACAGGCTAGCTCTTCAAGGGAAACACATTTGCAATTAAAGCAGCAAACCTTATTTTATGCAACAAGAATATGTGGAATTCACTAAGAAATCAAAGGATTAATTATTTACAGGCATGATACTATCCACAGTTATACTAGGCATGAGCCAAACAGTAGACAATACCTTACACTGTGTGATACAGGGCAGACACCAACAGTTACTATAAGACACTAAGCATTTCTTAAAACCAAAAACAGTTTGGCAAGTAAGCCATGAAAGCATGACAACAATCCCATGGCTTTCCTCTAAAGCACTCATAAAGACTACTACCATGCCCTGTCCAGACAGAGCTGATTTGATTCTATAAAGCCAAAGCTTAAAACTAATTTTAAGATGAGACATAGTTCACAATTGGGGTTCTCAGGTGGAAGGGGGGGTAGGAATCAAAGCTGCTTAAACTGAAACACACTCTGAAGGCAAGCTTACAACTTGCATCATAGTTTCCAGTGGAAGAGCACTAGTCAGAGAAAAAGCCCTTGTAGAAGAGTGGAAGTAAGGCTTAAGAAACACAACAGACCTGGAAGTCAGGACAGTGAAAGAAGTGAGCTCTAGCACTACCTTACAGTAGTACTGAGAAACCAGAACTACTACCTATGCTGCAATTGCTATTAGCTCCCTAATCACATCACAGCTAGTTTTAAGTCAGCTTGTTCAAGTACTGCCAAGTATGCAGGCACACAAATTGATGTAGCTTAGAGACTATTTACTCAGCTTCTTGAGCAGACTTCACAGCTTACAGTGAACTCCACAAGGCCACACTAGTTCAGGCAGCTCTGTAAGCTTGGTTTGCTGTTATGAGGGCATCTTGTTCAGATCGTTTATAACCTGTCTCACATGTTACATACACACAACAAGTCACCGACTCCTAAGTAATTCTCATGATCTCCACATTTCAACACACAACAAGTCACCGACTCCTAAGTAACTCTCATGATCTCCACATGAGTTTCCCATTTCATAACTGCTAATTCTCCACAGAGTGTTTGTAAAAATACTTAGCCTTAATATACGAGAACAGTTTCCTCGCATCTGTTCCAAGTGACTAAACCACTACATGCCTGTAAGGTCTTACTATACAGCCTCCCACATAATCTCCCCCCAATTTTTAAAATGCCCATAGCATCCCTAGTAATTTCAAGTATTCTGGCAGTGCCAAAGTAGGCAAAAGCTGCTTCAATTAAAGAGCCTTTAGCACTACAAGCTATACTACTACACTAATACTCTGAAACATGTCAAGCAACTGAAGGGTTCAATTTGTACTATGTCAATATTAATATTCCAGAAAGAGAGTGCACCATGAAAAAGTCAAAGCTAGCTAGAAAAAGTAGTAAGAAATTAAGTTAAGAAGTATCAACATATGAAGTGGCAAGCCAACAAGTAAGAGTTTGTGATTAACACTTTAGGAACTGTGACTAGCCATTACACAGCACCAGTTAAACCTTCTGAAGGCTTTAGAAGGCAAGTAAATGTCTGTATCAGCTTCACTGAAGTTTTAGTATCTCTTTTTTCCTTGCTTAAAGCACTTATGTTTTCCTCACTGCTTAATAAAAAAAGAACAGGTTGTCCAAACTACAATCTCCAGAAAAGCTCTTTTATATTTGAGTTGAAAAAACTTCAGAAGTGATTGCTACTGTGAACTTGTTTGCTACTGGTAAGAATAATCACTTAACTGTTCTAATATTAGTAATTTATTTTTAGCAGAGAGAAAGAGGAGTGCTAGAATGACTTACTAAGACGCATACCATAAGCATGCAGTAAGCAACAAATCACCATTAAGAACCACGAAGTCTTTTCAAATCTGCATACTACTCAAAGCAGGTAAAAAAAAAAACAGCTCTGAAGGACCTGCTGAAATGCACCAGCTATATACAGAATACACAGGCTTACCCATGCCGTTTGTTTTGAGCTCAGCTTCCTGAAGCCAAAATGCTCACCTCTCAACCACAAAGTTATTGAAACTAGCTGAACAAATTGGGATATAACTGAAGAAATTCGTGCCTGACAACAGATTACCACTGTGCTGCATAGACCTCCTCTGCCCGCAGTCTAGCAAACAGGCACAAAATACCGCAATTTTGTCGAGGCTGGAACTCCATTACGATCACACTGAAAAGTTCATGGAGAGGAGTGTCTGGTGTTGTTTTGCAGGCCATGCTCTTGGGGGGGGGCCTTTTTTGTTTCCGTAGAGTTAGCATAATATAATAAAATACACAGTGATTGAGCAGAAACTTACACTTAAAGTGAGTTCTTTCTTTAAAGTTACCTCACAAACACTAAACGTCCTTTGAATCATTAAGTCGCCAGGAGCTGAAGCAGCCCACAGTAATAATCGAGTCAAAGTAGCCCAGCACATAAAAGTTGAGCCAAGTTTTCCAAAGCACGTTGTCGCGAATGAGTCAGGATACTTTAATCCACCTGAGACGTACCAGTCAACTAGCTTTAATCTAATCCCTACACTAAAACCGACGTTCTTACTGAAAATGAAGTACCTATGAAGATCAATTTAGCAACAACAAATCCCCGCTACGCCTGCACCGTCCTTCGAGGTCTTCTTCCACCCTCCCGAGCGCGGTGACACCGGCAGGAGCCGACTGCAGTGAGCAGCACACCAACCCCTAACTCACCCCCAGGCGGGGGTGGGATGACAG
>NW_009634929.1:0-4668 GCF_000690535.1 Cariama cristata | reverse complement strand
GTGGTCCCGCAGGGACACGGTGCCCGTCCTTCCCTCCGCGCAGTGACTCTCCTTCCCTGCTCCGCACAGGGCGACCTGGGGCCGGGGCCACTGGGGCCCTGGTGAAATAGTGCCGCGATCCAAGGGATATTTTTTTTATTATTACTTTATTTACTTTGGTATAGGCTGGGGTGTTCTTTTTATTTTTCCTCTTCTTAGTGTCCTGTTTTGAAAGAGCCTGTCATGACAACTCCAGAGCCCCGTAACACAACAGGCAGGGGAAGGGGAGGGAGGGAAGGGAGGACTCTGGTCCATCCTTGCTGCGTAGTCCCACGTCCCACCATCGGCCTGGCCTGGCCACGCACATACTGTTGCCTACAACTCTAGTTGCTGCATTGATTTTGTGTTTTCATCGCTGGGTTTTGTTTTCTTGCACTTACGGAGAACGCAGGGGCCATTAGGCATACGGTACGAGAGGAGTGCAGTGTCTTATCCACACATGTCCGTATAGTGTACGGTTCAAATACTTTTTTTGGTAGAGACTTCTTTTTGTTTGGATTAAATGTTATAAAAGATCCACAACTTAAAGGGACCTTTTGCCATGAGCATTTGATTCTGGTGTATCCTCCTCCAGTAAAGCAACTATTAATGGCTGCTTGATCACCACGTTTTCCTTTTTGTGTGCACAGTTAATTACAGGTAAAGACTTATTTTTTGATTCATAATGTTCTCTTGTGTTTTCTGAGTCACTACCAAGGTGCACCACATGGTGAGGGAGAGGGGAGGGAGAGAGAGGTTGCTTCATCACTGAGAGCTGTTAATTATTTCTCCTAATTACTTCGCTGAACCTAGGTTAGACTACTAACTGTAGACAATGAACAAAGCCTGAGCAATATATTAAGCACTGGTCTTGTGTGGAAAGGCCATTTCCAAATGAGCCTGCGGCAGGAGAAGCCCCGGTAGTCCAGGGATGCTTCTCTAGGGGGGCCTCAGCTGTCCAGCCCCATTGCAGCCAGCCCCAGAGCTGGTGCCGTGATGCACCTTTGCAGAAAAAGCTGTTTATTGTGACTATTTTTAAAGAGCCACAGCCTGGAACTTCAGTCTAGAGCTCACAGGGCCTAGATCAACTTATTTAAGGTTCATAAACATGCCTCTATCTGAGGAAGTGTTTGCAGTCAAGCACAGAAACGAAGGCAGGAGAATCCAGAGACCAGAAATGATGTAACTCAATCAGAACAACGGGAATGTCATGAACACCAGAGCTTTAATTTTGTCATGCCCAAAGATTTACCAAGCCAGGAGCTGACGGAGTGGAGGATTAGAAGACGGGAGACAACCCCCACCTCCAGTTTGTTCCGTTCTGGGCTAGTTCTCTTGACAGGCGAGCAGCCCTTGGTCACCATCCCGGCTCTGTGCAGCTCGCTGAGCTAGCCCGGGAGCCCCACGCGATCCAGGCTTGAGCCTCACTGGCATTTCCAGGTCTGGTGTCCTTGCCAGAGTGGAGCTCTGCTCCAAGAGCTTCCCTGTCAACATCTGCTGTGTTTCAACACCGTGTCTCCATCGTCCTGTCCCTACAGCCCATCCTGCTCGGGGGGCCTGCGGTGGGTGCAGCCCACGTTTCCAAAGTGCAAGAGCCTGCAGCATCTTCAGCCCAACGCTGGAGGTACCACGTACGCAGCCAGTGCCGCCGACACGCAGCCACCTCCACGGAGAGGGGGGCAGTGAACTTGGACTTTGAAAAAGGAGAAGAAAACGGGAGTGAAGGTACAGGACGGATATTGTCACATCAAAGAGCGACACAAATCTGGTGCACATTTTGAGCAGCATTTAACATCGCGGAGGCCGGTCACAGGGCTTAGTTAATCCACCATAAAATAAATGAGGATTAAACTCACCCTGCTGAGATTTGATCTTTGAGGGAGTGGGCTAGCATGAGCTTTGCCGCCCTTTCTTTAATGCCGTTGGTTACTGTCTGGTGGTATTGACTCTCGCTCGCTCTTTGTACTTTCTGATTTAAAATCCTCATACGTTCCTGTTCTTACAAGTAATAGCATAGAAAAGACTGTAACAAGATCGAGATCTCTAATGGCACTTCTGGAAGGTGAAGCAACATTTTCCTTCCCCTGCACAAGTGTTTTTCTCTAGAATATTAGATTAAGCAACAGAAAATTTACTACTTCATAAAGCTGTATACCAGACAAACTCTGCACCCAGCAGATTCCCTGCAAACACACGCTTTATGGCGATGTAAGCAGGAACGTGCCAAGCAGCAGCACCGAATTCCCGTAGCAAATAACCTCAGAAGGGCACAACAAAGCTCGGAACAGCTCAGGAATGAAGACTGCTGAAGGCGATAGACCCTTTTAGGTTTGGGGGATTTTCTCTTGGTTGATTGGGTGTTGGTTGGTTGGTTTTGGGGCTGTTTGTCTGTTTTTAAGATAAAACATCACTGGCTTCCTAACTCAGCTCTAGAGATGGTACCACCTCCCTGTGAACCCCAAATACCAGTAAAGTTCAGTCCTGGACCTTCTTTAACCAAAGCCCAATGAATAGTTCTGTAACTTCAGCCAGCAGCAGAAAGTTGTGGTGCTAATCCTCCTGCAGCTATGCCAAGGACACCTGAGAAATGTTTGGGAACAAAACACAAGTCCACCCTCCACTCTACGTATACCATTCTTGGGGTCCTCCTAGTCCTGCAGAAGCAAAGCCCTCTGTGAAACAGTAACTGCAAAGGACAAACGCGACATGCTTCATCTCCCAGAAGAAATGAAACGGTTTTTAGGCTGTGAGCAAGAGCAAAAGAGGGAGTCTCAGGCTTCCCTGCGGGGGCTCTGCCTGCAGACGGGGCAGCACAGCTCACCTTCAAGCTCAGACACAAAACTAGCCCCGCGTGTTGGAGATCAGGATGGTGTTTTACTTGTCCAATGGTGCTACACAATCCGCAATCACGTAACACAAACCACTGCAGGACAGAAAAAAAAAAACCAAACCCAACCTCTCACACAAAACTTAAACTTGGTATTTAAGAAAATAATTTAAAGCTTCTGAAAGCTTCAGCGCTGAAGACCCATTAACTGCAGACGTCTCTTAGCACACAGGTGCCTACACAAAGACAACGGAGCATTATTGAAATAGTACAGAGAGAAACCATCGCAGCAAGTACCCACAGATCCAAAAGTTCATCGGCTTTAAGATAGAAACATTTGTACTCGGTTAATGCTTCCAAATGGGAGAAGTTGTGCAATGAGCTTGATACTTTACTTGTGGAAAGGTTAACCGAAAGGTACTTCTCTTTCCGAGAAAAGCCACTTGCGCTCTTTCGAGAGGTTTTTGTGTGTATCCTGTCGCCGGCATACAGCCGGCGTTTGATTCATTTCAAAAAGTTTTTAAATTACACTTCTGTCTGCAAAAAAATGACCTCTCCAAACAGTACAAGTAGAGCTTTTGATTTTTCTTGTTTACCTCAAATTCTACTCTGATTTTAACTATTTAGAGTACTGACAAATCTAAATAACCAAAAGCCTCAAAGCAACAAAAATCTGCCTGATGTGACAGACGGCTGCAGCCAGGCTGAGCCCACCGCCCCAGCTGCACGGGACTCAACAGCAGCCTGGCTTTACGCGTATTTGCTCACTCGCCACGTAAAATGTTAAGCCTACAGTCCCTGGGAGCTGGAGACAGAAGGAGGGGGGAAAAAAATTCCATTGGCACTTACCAGGTATGCAATTAGTGTTTTTAAAGATGAGGAAGCAGACATCTCATCTACAAGCGCGGTTCTTAAGGAGCCTTGTGGAGGCTGGCGTAGTGAGAGAACCAACACTTCGGTGGTAATAAAATTAACGGTCTCGCCAACCAATTCTGTTCTGTAATTGGCTTTCCTGCAAAGTCCCAAATGTAAATAAAAGAAAGTATAAAGGAAGAGCTGAGCTTTCTTGCTCGGAGCTGGGTTTTGAAGAGCTTTGTATCGCCATCTTCTCAGCCCTCCTGGCAGGGAGTTGGAGTTTGGCCACTGTCACACAAACTGGCTAAAAATCACACGCTGATTTGAGATGCAGAGAAGAGCCTCAGACTGTCCTAAAGGCTCCTTTGTCATTTTGATTCTCTAGGTGTCATAACAAGTTTCACTGCAGGGTGAAACGTGTGAGGAAAGTCTAAACCCACCCATTTTTACCACGTAACTACCTTCTCTCCTGGCCAGCAACAACACTGGGCTCCAAAAGCTCCATCCCAACCCCACTCTCTGCTCTTTCAGGGGTTAAAACAGAGGGGAGACTGATGGGCTTTCCTTGTAGCAAAGGGAATTCTTGCTTGATAGAACAGTGAAATCAGCGACAACGTTGGACAGCCACACCAGTGTAGCCTGTCAGGCTATGAAACAAGGTTTTTCTATATTTTCACAATACCAAATGTAATGTGCACGCAAACCACTTCCATTTTCATTTCTATTACTATTTGCCTGGCAGTTGCTGGCAAATTAGTCGAGGCCTTAGCAGACAGGTACATATGGCTAAAAGGTCTCACGTGTCAGCGATACTCGATGTACAAGGCTGCTTATCTGACATTTATTTGCACTAAAGAATAAGGCATTGGGCTCCTTTCCCAGCATCTTAAAAAGACAAGAAAGGAGACCTTTTATACAACTTGGGAACGGACTCGTTGTGGCAAGAGACTGTATTATATCATTAACAT
>NW_009634928.1:0-6380 GCF_000690535.1 Cariama cristata | reverse complement strand
TGGGCGTCAGTCTCTTCTCCCAAGTAACCAACGATACGATGAGAAGAAAGGGCCTCAAGTTGCACCAGGGGAGGTTTAGATTGGATATTAGGAAAAATTTCTTCACTGAATGAGTTATTGAGCACTGGAACAGGCTGCCCAGGCAAGTGGTGGAGTCACCATCCCTGGAGGTATTTCAAAGATGTGTAGATGTGACACCTAGGGACATGCTTTAGTGGTGGACTTGGCAGTGTTAGGTTTGTGGTTGTACTCAATGATCTTGAAGAAATTTTCCAAACTAAATGATTCTATTATTTTCTTCTCACCTTATTTTTTGTATTTGAGTAGATCTTTCTGCAAATACAAATTGAGCTGCATGCTCTGAATGGACAACTTGTAGTTGTTGCTCCTCCTTTTGTTTGATTCTGTCTTTTCCCATTTCCTGTGTTCCCTGCTGCCTTTCCTTAATCATGTTGACAGTCAGAATGGCCATCTGCCTGGTCATAGCCATAGTCACTTATACACTAGATCACCACATCCAAATAATGTCAATGTGGTCATGTTCCTCCCATATAACAAGTCTGGGATATGTTCCTTCCTACCTATCTCCAGCTAAAGCGCTTCCTTAAATTTTCTTTCCACAACAAAGAAGGAAACTAGCAGCTGCTAAACTGGTGATATGCTGTGGTTAATTTTGTCTCATGACTTTCTCACAGTCCCTGATTTGTCTGATTGCGTTTATTGTTTCTGATACTGGATTCAAGTGTGAACTCTCCCGATAAAGAGCAATAATTTTGTTGCTGTTTCTCAATGTCATGTCATGCAAAAGGACTTTGTCCATGAGTCAGTTTTCAGTAGTCTATTAATAAAAACAGTACAAAATTTAAAATATATTTGTAATGTAATTGTGCTGTTCACATACTGTAACATCATTCTTATCCATTTATTAGACTAATATTTGTGCCTGTGAATTGCGCAAGTAAAGATTTCACAGCAAGAGGCATGTAGTCAGATTGTGTGCCTCTAGATCCATGCCATCTTGAGTAAAATTGTTATTAACATAAATGGCTTGATGATACAGAAGGTAATAAGACAGCACTGGAAAATCTAATTGCTAAAATGTATTATTGGATGTAGTATGCTCTTTAAGATTTATCTCTGTGAACCCATGCACTAGAAGCATTTTGTTGTCGCTGTCATATTCAAATATTTTTCTGGTGTGTCTATAAAATACATGTTCTGTGACTCTGATACTTACATACTACTGCTATTTAAACACTTAATAAGTCAATAGGAGTTGAGATAAGCACCAAGGGACTATCAGTGGCTGTACTTGGCTGGAATTATATTGAAGTCTATGAAACTTCTTTAGTTTACACTCACTAAGGATCTAGCAGACAGTCTACAAAAAAACCCAAGAGTTTCATGCTGGCTTCTTTACAAGTGTAGCAGTTCAAAGAGAGTCTGGCAGTGGATTAATAATGTGACTCATGGATGTGACAGTCACTGGGACCTTGCTATAGTCAGAACCAGATGGGAATGTGAGAACTGTAAATCATAAAGTTGTCTGAAAATACATGAAGCCTTATTGACCTGATGATAGAAAAACAGTTTAAACTTGTGACATCTCCTGAGTTTCTTTTATCAGGTTTATAAGATTTAAAGGGAAGGTTCAGGGTGAGAAGATACTGGTGATGAGATGAGGATTTTTTTGCTATGTATGGACAATGATTTAAAGTGTATATTGTTCATAAATCTTATTCAAATCTGTATGGTTTCATATACTCATATTAAAATTCACAAGGTTTAAGAACTATTTTACCCAGAGGGGTCATAAAGTACATTCACTTTTTTGACATAAAAAATGGAATAAATCTCCAAGCTGGATTTTATCCATGCTTCTTTTTTTGTTCTATTTTATTTTTTAAGAGCTCTGCATGCTTTAATTTTTATGAGAACATATAGTCCATTGATACAAAAAGACATGCTGAGTTCACTGCATGATATTTGTTGGTAGAATCTAGCATGCAGTGAGATGATGTGTTCCAAGTGATGGAAACCATAAAACATGAAAATAATTCTTTAGATAGCATAGTGCTATGCTTATCAGTGCTTGCCATTGATTACGTGTCTCTTAATCTGTGTTTTCATTATGTCCCTTCACTTTTCACAATGTTTGCATCTTCCTAAGGTGGAATTGGAATGTCCTTTTCGAACAATTATGTCCTCTAAGTGAAAGTAAATTATCATAATAACTCATTTTGTATGGCTAAATATCCTGTATAAATCATCCTCGTTGTGTTTGCATCAAGCTAAGCAATTGAACCCTGAGCAATGGCTGTAGCAGTCCAAGACCTATCCAAGAGCAGATCCACCCAGACAAGCTTTCTTAAGCACAGAGCTTCTTCCTGTTCTTTCAGGTATAGGGGCAAGGGGCCATCAATTTATGGTAATGCTTGGAACGGTTCTCTCCTACACAGCAGTTAACCCACTGCCAAGCAAAGCATTGTCTAAATGTTTGCTACCTTCCTGGACACATGGAGAACATGAACTGCTATCAGAACAAGGGCTAAGATATCTGTTAAGCAAATGCAAAAGCTGTTTGGAAATTAGATCACTTGATTCTGTCAATAATACAAACTTATCCCTAATTTGAAGAAATAAAATGATTTCTCTTTCAACAACCAGTAAGAGGCTTGGGGAGGTGGAAAATGAGTAAAATCTTCCTGGATTTGAAGGCTGAAGAAAAAAGAGACTGTCTGATGTCTTTTGAAGATAGGTGTGGAAGCAATTAGTCATCAGAGTTGGCTGTGGGGAAAGAGGGCTCAAGACACATACTTGCTTAGAAGAACAGATTCTATTATTTCTAAAATTCAATAACTTGCAAATCCCTGAGTATTTCAGCTAGAAAAAATAAGGCTCATCTCAATCTCTTTATTGCATGTAAACATTTTAAAAAGCAGTGATAATTATTTATATGCTTTGACCTTTCAAATGAGCTCATCCATATATCTCTGCATCCCAGTCATAATTTATTTGTGATTAGTGGAGATACACTGATTAGAGGATACATACTCAGTTCTCAAAATAAAATTTTAATTTTAAGCTGTAACTTAACTAAATATGTTCTTTATATTAACCTGTCATTTGGAAGCAGTAGGTTTAATTAGGGGTAAATATAGACTTGGCTGATGAAGTCTACACTTGTCTAGGCAATTCATTAAAACATAAAAATTATTTTCAATACCAAAGTAAAAAAGGAGGGAACCTGAAGGTGAAGAGCTGTCTATATTGGCTAGGCAATGTGTTAGAAAGTTTAAAGAGCACCTGTCCACAATAGATTTATCTGCAGTCAGTGCTATAAAGCTTCTCCAAATAAATTAATAAAGTTTGTCTTGAAGTTCTGTTGTGGGGGGACACCAGAAGGATATTGAATTTGTGTTCGACTTTCTAATGCAGAAGAAATTAATGTTTCCAAAACAGTTTGGCCTCAGAAATTGCAAGTGACCAAGCTGCTAATGGATTTTTTTCACACAAGAGCTGTGGCTAAATAGTGTCTACCCTGGGAATTTCTTTGTACACAGCCAGGATGTAAGACAAGTAGTTTCAGGAGAGGGAGAATTTATAAAGCCTGATTTCCTGTGACTTTCATACACAAACTGTGTGCTTTCTGCAGTATCTAACAGTAATATAATTGACTTCTCTGGGCAGATTTTTATTCATCGATTGGGGGTAGTTATCTGGGTACTCCTCCTCTGCTCAGCTACCAATGTTTTAATAATATTTGGATGTCTCTTTATCAGATATGACTAGAACCAGGTAATAAGTTACAAAATTGTTTGGAAGAAATGGGGAGCTAGAGACAGATAAAGGTAATATGTTTAAGACAAATGCTTGCTCAGGTATTCTAACCCTCCTGCACCCATGTTTGTTCACAGAGAGCGGGTACACTCCCAAAGCATTATTTTAAAACAGTGCTTGTTCTGTGGGACACTCCAGTTTTGAACAGTCTATACAACGTGAGAACTAGTTACTGGGTATAACAAAAAATAATCCATAGCTGAACTTGAACTTCATTAAAGATATTAAATTTTAATATTGATTTCATGCCAATCCAGAGCAAAGAGGTTTTGATCCCCACTTTACAGTCATTTCAAAGAAACTTTGTATTATTAAATATCTGTATCTATGCACAAAAGCAACTATATCTAGAGCAAAACTGTCATTCATGTCTGTACATTGGCAGTGGAATTATAAAATAGATGCACATACAGTCTGATGAACTAAGTAAACCTGAAAACATAACAATAGGACTGACTTTTTGCTGTGATCCTAGATATTCTAAGAATAGAAGAATTTGGACATTCTTTATTCAAGTCATAATAGACACTAACTTCTAAGAGAGGGTTTCATTTATTTCAGTAAGGTGTAGGAAATTATCTTAATGCATTCTGAAATAGACCTTGACTACCTTGTTCTCTGAGAAAGAAAATCTGACCTACAGGTGATTGATAACAAGAGAAGCTGCAGGAGTTTATGGAGTTAGGTTTCATGTTATGTTTGGAGAGTTCTGATTCCCTCATCACAATAATCTGTCTTGGTTTAGTGCTGACAAGTAGCATCATCTTGATTGTCACCAAAACTGTTGCACCTTTCTTAAGCCTGGGAAGAGAAGGACTAATATTTTAAAACATATAGAGTAATCATTTCTATTGGAAGATTAATGGCCTCTTCATTTCGTTTCACAAAATAAATACCAAGTTTCTTCAACTTCCAGTCTGCTCTCTCAATCGCATTCTAGGTAAAACACTGCAAAATCACTGCATGTGAGTGGAGTTACCTCTAGGGGATTAATTGCTCAAAACAGATGTAGAGGATCTCCCCAGCCTGACTTGCGGTTGCTGTTTTGCATCAAAATCCCACCAAGAGGAGCCGGCTGAGGTTGCCCTTTCCAAGAGATGCTCAACTTTCAGCCTTCAGGCCTTGTGGATGTTAGAAGAATGACAGGAGACAGACAATATCTGAGGGGAAACCCGACTGTTTTTTCATGCTGCAGCAAATATGCAGCTGATCCTAGAACTTTCACCATTCAGCTTCCTCAAGGCTCCAGTTTATCCTCTGGCCTTGTTGGCTTCAGTGGGATTTAAGCACAAAGTCAAAATTAAAAAGATGACTTTTTTTTTCCTAGATTAAAGGAAGGGGAATGTCGCAGACGATATATGAATACTTGTGATGACACTTGAGAATCACGTAAAATACTTAGTAACTCGCTTCTTCCCACCTTCTTTCCCAGTCCTTGTCCTTCCCTGAATCCTTTATTAGCAAACACATACAAACTATAAAACTCTGTGCTAGAGTCAAGTCTCTGCTGAGAGTTGGGAGACGAAAGAGAGAACAGGAAAAACAGCTCTTCTTGCTTAATTAAATATTTAATTTAGGACAGAGCTGAACACAGTTTTACAGCTTTTACCTCTGTTTGAAATAAAACAAATTAAAAAAAAAAATCCTTCAGTTTTTCGCTTTTTTTTAAATGAATCAAAAATCAAGTCCTTTCAAAGCCTTGGTCCTTATCTTAATTTAACAGTTATGTTCCTAGATTTTTCTTTACCCATAGTAATATGCCAACTGTAGTCATATTACTTGACTAGAATTGTTTGGGAAGCAAGAACACATTTGTATAAGAACAGTTAACCAAGAGTGTTCATGCAAAGAAAATTTAGAAACTTTCTTTTGTTTGTAGGTTTTTGGTTTGAGATTTTTTTAAATCTTAGTCTTTGAGTGATATCCTTCACAGTTCTTGTCAATAAGTGTACAGAGTGATTTTGAAAACACCCTAAATAGGAGTGATTTTATTTCCCATCATACTTTTTCTACGTACTAGTGATCATGAATGCATTAAATATTTAAGCCCAGTTTTTAAAAAACTATTCAGCTACTAGCTTAGCAATTTGAAACTAATCTTCAAAATATATACTCTAGTTTATCCCGTTAGTTGTAGCTAAATGTCTCAGAGCTGCAAACCATTACCTGTAATTAAGATTTATATTGTTATGTGCAATCTACATTCTTGCTGTTTAACTGCCCAGTCCTTATAAATTGGGCTGAACAGACTTTGATAAATTCAATTAATATTTTTCCTTAGTGTGCAACGTCTTTCATTTCTTTTCCGTATAAGCAGCAAATCACTGGTTTGCCAACAGTATGTAACAGGACATGTCTTAGATTATCTCCCTACCAAAGCTCAAAGAGTTTGTAATTTATACATATCACAAGAAGAGCTAGAGCTATTATAACTAATGCTGAAACAGGATATTGGAAAGGCTTTTAATAGTCCCTGTTTCAGGTTTAAATCAGTCTCTTATATGTGAAAGATTTGTGGTGGGTTGACCCTGGCTGGACAC
>NW_009634927.1:22416-30435 GCF_000690535.1 Cariama cristata | reverse complement strand
TGTTTTAGCCAAACCAGGACATGTGGTAAGTACAGAAAGCAATGTCTCACCCATTTTTCTGAATGCTTTCACCTTATAAGACCTTTCTGCTTTTTAGCAAAGTCCAGGACTGTACAACCTTTTAAGATGCACATTTATACAGTCACAAATAATGCCATACATGCCTGCATTCACCTCAGACAGCTTTCCGTTGTGTGAGTTGTCCTTTTCCTAGAACAAATACTTGGGGTCAGAGAAGGGAGGAGCAATGGCAGCAGAACAAAACATGAGATCACTGCGGTATATTTCAATTAGGATGTCCATTCTTTCCTGCCAGTATGGTTATTGCTACGTACAGTTTAAGGGTCAATCCCATATTCCATTATGCCAGTTCTGCATAAAAAAGGAACAAAGAGATGGTTCCTCACAGAGAGAGCCTGACGTGACCTCTCATGGAGCACCTAAGCTGGCACTCAGCTGCAAACATCTGTCAGTGATTTCAAAGCTGTTTGCACAGTCCAGATGTTTTTTTCTATATATTTTTTCACACTATCAAGATGCTATCACCCACCCATTCTAGTTAAATGGCAACAAAACCTGACAATTCTTACTGCATTTCTATCCATTCCATTTCTGAATCCAGCTGAGTTACTAAATAGGCTGAAATTCCCAAGGTTGCAAGTACTTCTTAAAGGCTGGTTAGGTCCAATAAATAACATCACTAATGGAGTATATGGGGCCTTTTCTATGGTATAATACTTAAATCTGCCACAAATGCCAGCTGGAACTGGCAGGTGGAAATACTTCTGTGATTTTCCCCAGTCTGTCTTCCACTCTGTGTTACATTTGTCATTGTCCTCCTTGTGCTATAGCTTTGATTGCTGCAGTAACCAACAAGATGATACACAGACGATGAATCGTATTACAAAAGCCATATCTAAGCTTCCCAAAAGGAAGCAGCAGTATTAACAGAGAATACACTTCTCTAGTGGTAAATAAGCAAGAAATAAGCTGTGGTTAATTAAAATTGTAACAATTATTTGCTTATCTAAATGCTCAGCTTTATTAGAAAAAAGCCATAGAACCTTACAGCAAAATCTAATCCTTGCATCTAATTATTGACCAGGATAAAACACATATTCTTAAGTTAGCTTAATTATTTTTCACTTTGTAGATAATTATCTGCTATAAAGCAGCACATTACAGTCTAAGGATAGACAGATCCCAACTTGTATTCTTCATTTTTCCCACACTGTAAAAATAATGAATCAAAGGATATAGCACTTGTAAAAAGGAACAAACCCTCATACTTTAAAATAAAACACTGACGCTCATAGCTACAAGGTGTATTTGAAGCCAGGCATTCATCACGGTTCAGTGGAGGACTGGCCCTTCATATAAATGGTAGCAATGCGCAGTGTTAAAATAATATGGTCCTTAAACAGAAGGTGATCCCTCTTGCAAGAGATGTAACATCTGTCACTTTAGGCACAAGCAGAGCACTCCTTGTGGACAGGTCTTTATATAATGGCTTAAAGTAAAATTTCTTATGCTTTGTATACTCAGGACCAATGTATGTTAGTGTACATAGGCATTTCTATGCTGCTGCACACTGCAGCTACAAACTGCCACCAGTACTAGCAGGTTAGAAGGTGTTGCATAGCTCTCCTGTCAGTATTAGTTTTCAGTGCTGAAATCACTGGCAGAGGTTGCACAGACAGAGGAGATTAAAAAACTGGTAGCACAGGTACTAGCTTGAAAGCCAGGACACAGCAGTTTTATTTGCTGCGGAGAGCAAGAGAGAGGAAAAAAAGGAGAAATTCAAGAAATGTCAAATTGGACAACACACATCAGGGTAACAAGCAAAATAGATGATGAGCATGGGAAGATTTGAGGAAAAAACACTGAGCAATCAGACGAAAGGACAAGGTTGTTGGGCCACATGATCTCTGATTGCAAAACACCATGACAGCTCTCACCAACATCATTTATGATACTGTGTTTTTTTTTCCTTTCCTATGTATTTTTCTCCTTGCAGCACTTCTCCCTTTCTGCAGACAAGCTAAAACTGGTATTGGCAACACAAAACACAGCTCTTTTCTGGTGCTCTACACTTCTTCCCTCCCCAGGCTAATTACCCCTTTCCCTCAGTGGAAATACATAGTGTTGTCCATCACAGTTTGGAAAAAGTGACACAAAATGAACACAGAGCATGAAGTAAGAAGCGAACACTTGTTAGACAGAGAGCAGACGAGGCCTCCCCTTTGCTGGGTGCCTCATGTTGTGCTTTACAAGGCATTTTTCTGTGTCATTAACTCTTCTCCCTTGTGCCTGTGGAGAAGACATGTGCCACTTACCCAGTCTGCTCCTCATAATCTCAGCTGAGCAAAGACTTTCTGTGGTGGAAACCTGGCGCAAGGATCTTTACTTATATTTAAACCTTCTATAAATGCACCCTATTTTGACAAGGGCACAACCCTACACTGTGAAAAGAAACATGCGCTCTCTGGGAATTCACATCATGCTGCAGTTCAGAGACCAGGAGACCTAAGCCAGAGAGGATTTAATTATCCTGAATGGATGAAGGACAGGTCACTCAGTCAAACTTTTTGATGATCTGCCTCAGCTCTGTATATGGATTATGATACCAGGTTCCATAGAAATAACACTGACTGGCGCAAAAGTGTAGTTATTACTTCAAAGCAAGGAATGGGGACATTGCATGTGTGTGAGCTAACATCAGAACGAAGTCCCACTTTTGTACAGTTAAAAATAGTGTAGAATTTTAACACAAACCTTTTCACGATCTTGTGGAAAGACTCACAACAACACATCTAGACCCTGCCTGTCTTGCCTTTATACCTGGTCCTCAGATTTCTAACACTAGGACAGTATCACTGAATTTGATGGGTATTTCCCTAATCACTGTCAGCAGCGAGCCAGAGCCTTATTTGAGGGTAGCATATCAGCACGATCCTACAGATATGGGATATGGTTACGGTGGCATGTCAGGGGATTCACACAAATAGACAGATTAATATGCCAGAGCAGTCCCATTGGAGGTATGTTTTTAAGGGCATTAGAGCCCTCTGCATAACTACATGCCATCAAAGGCAGGATTTACATTGACTTTCAAAGGTAGGACAGCACTTTAACACACCCACAAAATCAATTCAGCAGCTCTTCATAAGACTGCAGCTTCATGAACACCAGGAAAACCACAAGTTAGGGCATTTGGAGCGGAGAGCTCAGGACATCGCATACTAGCATCGCAAGTTACAATGCTAAAGATTTCTGAAAAAAATCACAAGTATTAAATCTAGAGCATATATTGAGGGGCAAAGAGCAGGTCGGGCAAAGGGCAGGTCAGGGTAGGTTACGATCATGCTCATGGGTTTAACGTTTCATTCTTTCAGTGGCCTAATAACTGCCAGGAGTTTAGAGAAACCAAGACAAACCATCCCATTTTATAAAATCGTCAAGGGCAGGTTCTGGAAACAGATTGCTCCAGTCCAAGTTTCGAATTAATCTACTCTGTACAACGCTACCACTTGATTGATTCCAAATACCATAATGGAACTTCAAAGGTAGTTGTCATTATGTCCTCCTTTTTTCTGGATCAGGGCTTATTCAGATTACAAAAGCAGATTAGTTAAAGTCATGTTGTGATTGTACCTATCTGTTTTTACAGAAAGATCTAATAGGCGTCACTAATTTAGTGAGCCCCTTCTGCCATGTTTTTTGTTTTGTTTTGAGTTTGGTTTGCATTTGGTTTTGATGGCTTAATTCAGAAGGTAAGACTAAGTTGAAGTTGTGGATGCCCCCTCCCTGGAAGTGTTCAGGGTTGGACGGGGCTTTGAGCAACCTGGTCTAGTGGAAGGTGTCCCTGCCCTTGGCAGGGGAGTTGGAACTGGATGGTCTGTAAGGTCCCTTCCAACCAAACCATTCTATGACCACAATGATGAAGTTAGAATCTTCCCACCCTTTCCCCGACCCATCCCTTCCACTGCAGTTTGCAGGGTGACAAATGAGCTAGCACATTACTCGGTGTGCATCTGCCCTGTTAAAGCTCTGGCCCAGGCAGATGTGGGAGTGCAGGACGAGCAGGGAGACCTTCCCCTAGTGCTTCTGTCTTCCTTGTACCATGCAAGTCTGCTGGTAGTAAACAGGCTTGCAGCCTGTTTGTTCACCGGTTGCTTTTACTTGTGTGACTGGAACCAAAGGAAAATGTTTGCATTGGAGTACTAGAAGTTTTAAACAACAGCCTAGACAAAAATCTTCCTGGGATATTTTTGAAGGGCTGAGCCTGCTTTTGAGCTGCTTGTGGTTTTGATGACTTCCTGAGAACATTCTAGCCCTACTTTACTATGACTTCTTGACAGCAGACTTCATACATTGCTTTTTCTGTCTTGATCAACTTCTCTTCTTCTGGCAAAGGAGATTAGCAATTAACAAAAGTAGTCCAGGCACTGTGGTCAGCAAGACAGATCACATCACACCTCTGTGGAGATACCGTGTGCAGCTATGACAATACAATATTGAAACATAGTGTTGTTTGTTTGCCTAGGACACTGTGATCATTGCTCTGTGAACCATCAGCTGAGAAGCTGACTACATCCCTGTAGACAAAAGTATAAGAAGTGCATTACTCCAAAATGTTCACATAGAGAATCACATTGCAGTGCTAGATGGGTTTCTACAACAAAGTAGTTCATCGTCCCTTCTCTGCAGTCCTCTTAAAATTCCCACTTTTCCTTTAAGGTTTTTCCCTTCACAGTCTCTCCCTAAGCAGCTGTCTGCTTATGACTTTTTCCCTCATACCTTCCAGTAAGGCTTTCGCTCACAGCCTGCTTCCCACTTCTTTCATGGACAACTTAGCAGTTTCCCCGTCAGGGGAACATCTTCCGTGAACTGACCATCACCTCCTCCACAGCCTCTTTTTGTCCCCATAGATGTCTAGCAAGGCACTTGTTTTGCATCCCAGCTTTTAAGTCCTTTCTCCAAGTAGTTGTTAATGTCAATAACGGGTATCACTTCTGTGCAAGCACAATATCCAGCCTTGCACGTATTTCGCCTTCTAATTCATAGTTTAAATATGCACTTTTTTTTTTCCTCTCAGAAAACTGTTTCTTCCAGGGCATGTCACCCATCACTATCAAGTAAACTAGCATCTCCAAGGGCTTGTACCTTCCTTTTTGTGGAGAAAGAGCATCTGACACAATGTGGATACAAATGGTATATTTCAAACATAGTGAGGTCCTACAGACAATGATGTAAATATTGAGTGTATCCAGTGTTTTAGAATAACCTTTATCTTTTCACATTAAATGTCCAATTTTTTAATCCATTTGGTTTTGCTTTCATTTTGTACTTATATAGTTACTGATTGAGTGTCTTTTAACACTAATTTTCCATTCCCTGACTGTAGTGCACTGTTCTTTCTTGACCAAAATATGTTTTACATCTAATCTAGTCCCATGAACGTCATTTAAAAAGAACTTCCAGACTCTTTAGATTGCTTGAACTGTTCCCCGTTGATACCAAGATTACACAGAACACGAACACCAAAACAACTTCCTTTTAGAATTTGCTTTTTAGAATCTTAGAATTTTAGAAATTTAGAATTTTAGAATCTTGCTTTTTTGAGTTGCAGATATTTTCCTTCTTCTTTAGTATTTATTAAGCTGATCACTTTGTAATTGCAAGAATGTTTCATATAGTCTACGAAATAAATCAAAAATAAATTTCACAGGATGAACTGACTTAAGAGAATCCATGCAACAAAATAAAGGTGCTATACTTACTTTGGCATTGAGGTAGGAACCCTGACATAAACAAACATATTTGGGATAATGGGAATAAACAACAGAACCACAGTACTTCTCCATGTTTTATAAGAAGCTACAGAAGTAGAGTAACTTCTTTGGTAACTTTTCAGAGAAAATTGGGACTATTTCAGTACACCATTCCAGACTCTGGCAGAAGTAGATGTAAACCCCAATGAATTCAAAGAATGCTGGGTGGACGCCCTGCTCAATGGTTATCTCTTTTTTTTCTGGTCAAGCATATGAAGAAGAAACATGAATAGTTAATAGTGATGTAGAAAAATTGCAAATTTCAGACCTTCTTTTCAAATTCTAAAAACAATGCAGAGAAGTAAGCTAGATGCTTTAAAAAGGAGTCTGCATTTTGACACTTAAAAAGCTGACACTGAGTGTTTCAGGAAGATAAATCCTGTAACTCTGGTAAATCACAGATTGAACCAATTAATGCATGTGGTAACACAACATATGCAATCTGGTTTCTAAATTGGCAGTCGAGTATATTGTGGTCAATGACAAGCTATGTCACATAGCATGCTTTCTCTTACTGCTGAGTCTCTTGGGGCAATTTCTCACAAACTAAATTGTAATCCAGGGGCCTGCGAACTTTTGAGACCCCTGAAACGATGAGAATATTGAACAAAGGACTGCCAGTTCTCCTCAGTAGGGGAAAGCCCCTCAGTATGAGCAAGTCCTGGCAGCTACTAAAAATGGTGACCAGGGACCAACTTCTTGCCAAAGCTAAGGTTCAGATAGCATCCAGATGCTGCAGGATCGGACACTATGCCAGTCATACCCCTCTTGGGCTTCTTAAGAGAAATACATCCTATGCCAGCCCTATATCTGATAAATCAGCTACTGAAAGCTTAAAAGGCACAGTGTGCTTGACAATAAGCATAGGCAAGAAGATGCAAAGGTTTTTTCTGCCTGTGCTTTGAGAAAGCCAAGACTTGGGCTGCCTCTATTTAGGCTTTTGCTTTGTTTGAACTGATTATTGCATCAGAAATGAAATGGTAAACTTCCCAGAAGACACAGAAGACATACATTTTGAAAGAAAGGTACTTACGCTGGAAAAAACTTGACACAGAGCACAATGTCTCTCTCAGCAACCTTCTGCATGCTGAGGGTAATAAATGCAGCAAGGACAGAGTAAGACAGTTAGAATATGTGTTGGGAAGGTGATTAAATGTGTGCCTCATGGTATACACACCAGTGAATTTTCTCTGGGTTTCACCTTTCCCTCCCTCCCAGTGGTCAGCATTGTGGTCATTACTGGAAATTAATTTCCATTGTGATTTGCGTGGACTCTCAGGTTAGAAGACTCCAGGAACATGAATGCCTAGCCATGATCATGTTTATGGGAAATAAGCTGGGACACTGATAATTGACAAAGCCCAGTCTCTTTGGAGAGCTCAGATGCTCTTATTTACAGTTGATATTTCCCTGTCAGGGCAATCAGGTCAAGTCCACATCTCCAGCTCTGTTCACAATCCATTCAATGTCCAGCCCATGTGTGTAAGCATAGAAATGAGACTGTCACCAACTACGCCATGTCCTTGTCCCAGTGCAGGATCAGCTATGCCCATGGCCTACGTAAATGCCTGTAGCTTCTCCAATTGCTCCTTAAATATCTATCTCCGTGAAGAGAGAGATTCTGAGCCTCCATAATCAGTTTACTCCTGTGCCTCCTGCACCTCACTTCTCCTAAAGCCCTGTCTGAGTCTTTGCACTCTTCCTTCTACATACTTGCACCCTGTTAATAAACATCTCACACTGCTTTTTAAGGCTGACTAAGCCTATTTGTCCACACAGGCCATTTTTTTGCCAGCTGCTGGTAATCCTCATTGTTATCCTTCTCTGTGTGAAAGGATTTCTTCCTGTCTTACAGATTGATTTTTTTTTGCAGTATGATGTTGTCTTTTTGCTTTTTAATGCAGTGATGCCTATTGTATTGTATTTGGCTCCTGATCCACCCTAACCCTTCAGTTTCTTGTACAAAGAACTGCTCTTTTCCTAGTTATTCTGCAGTGTTGTCAATGCTATATATGTGTAATACCTTGCTGTTACTCAATTTTGTTCTATTTTCTACAATTCAGCAAGCTACCTTTGGACTTTAGCCCTGTTCTTCAAGGTATTCGTGAATCTTTCCAGACTTTAGTTTATCAATACCTTCCATGTGGGCACTGCTGAGCAATTAAACAGACGGTGACCCGGCAGA
>NW_009634927.1:13718-22385 GCF_000690535.1 Cariama cristata | reverse complement strand
CTGCTGAACTCCACTTTATACCTTCTTCTGATTTTATAATGGGCCACCTAGAACAGCTCAGAAGCAGCTATTCAATTTCACAATAATCCACAGAATTTTTATCAAACTCAGGCTTTCAAGCACTTTTATAATAATGTCCTGTCAGACAGTGCTACAAATCCTAGTGTCAAAATCTACACTGTTTCTTTCATAGCCACAGGGACAGCAAATACCCTGTTGTAGGAGAAAACTAAATTAGGTAGACACAACTTGCTCTCGACAAACTCCTACTCACCTCCTCATTATATGCTGAGAGTTTACGAACAGTTTTTTACGGTTCCTGATTTTGTGGGCACAGGAGTCACCTCCTTCAAACTCCAGTCTTTCTCAGCTTGTGCTGTGTTTAACTGATAGCCAGGTGTATGGTGATACGAGATTCCCTCTTGGGGAAGTTTCTGCCTCCTAAGTCTGGAGAAAAAGGCAAGTTTGTTTGTGTAACAGTGAAGTAATTACTCCATCTCTGGAACATAAGCCTGTGAAACTCCTTCCATGTGTAACTGGCTCCTGATGCTGCAGCTGGTATGCATCGCAATCGAAGTCCATCCAGAACTTGAATATTGCTTTGTTTCTTCCTGGGTAAGTTCCCTGTTACTTTAACAACACAGTTCTTGAGACAGCTTGTCTCAGAGGCCTGGCTTCTCTACCTGACCATCTGTCTTGCATGGCTTCTACGAAATTATCTCTAAGGCTCTTGCCTCTGCCAGATGTGGTCAAAATAAGCCAGGAGCTCTGAAGTTATCAGAGAAAGGCAGTGGTACAATGATGTTCTCCTTGTCTCCATGGGAAAATATGTCAATAATCTCCAGATAGAGCAGGCTGAGTGACAATATAATACATGAGCCAATCCACCAGCTGTTTTTTGACATCTTGCCAACTACAGACATTAACTCCGAACGAGTATTATTCTTGAATTATAGCTACGCTTTCACACAACTGTTATTTCAAATCTGATCACACTGGCTGATGGGGATCTGCAAATGTCTCAAAGAAGGTCTTTTATGTGGAGGGAAAGGAACTGTGGTAAAAGGGAAGTAGGAGGGGAGGGGCAGATGCTAGGCTACAACACAGCCATTATCTCCCTCTCTAAGTCAGGTGCAGTCTTGGGTAACAAAGACTGAAGATTCACACTTTGTTCTCCCAGACATATTCACTCTGACCTAGTTTTCTGGATTTCCGGAAACACAAGCCACTCATTTTTAGCCATTTCTTGCTACTTGTCCCTGTTGATTCATGGGCTTTCAGTTTTCCAAGTATTTGCTCTACTTGCAAAAAATCTGTTTGCTCAGTAACGTAATCTCTATCTCATTAATTAATGGTCTTCTATCTAATGCAGTCTCCCTCCTCCTCTAAGAGTCAGAACTGCTGTTACCTGTGTGATGAGACATTGTCCTTACAGTACTTCAAGGCATTATACTGGCAGCTGCATTCTTCTCCACAAACACGATGTATGAAAAGGCAAACAATACTTAGTCTGAATGCAATTTAATGTTGCAAAGTATTACATGCTTTCCACAAACATTTAGTATACAGACTTCAGTGGAGACTGAAAAAAAAAAAAACCCCAACACCACTCCTTACATACAATTTATTGAGTTTTTAGTGACTGTGAATTGAGCAAGTATTTGTCATCACTGAGAGCTAAACATCCTTTCTTAAATAATCTAAAGTTTAACATTCAAGGAATGACAGATCACATGTCAATATAGAGAATCTACATTAAGCTCAACACTTTATTGTATCCCACTAATTAAACTAAAATACTAATTGAGCCTAAAGACTAGGAACCCACTCACTTCCTGCCAGCAAGGGAAGAAAGCATTCTGAGGCTTTAAAACCTGAGGGTGCATACACATCACTTCATACTCCAACATATTACGGCTACTTGTGTGCACGTCTATTCATCTGTATGATCAGGGCAGTGCACAGACCCCTCAGTATGCCAATCACATACTTCTTTGGGTACTAATGTTATCGTGAACTGGAACCTTACACCAAAGTGCAATCTGTAAAGCTGTGAATCCAGTAAAAACTGCACTTTTTTTTCCTTTTTTGAAATAAGAGTAGCTTTTGTCAGAACATGTAAGTTAACACTAATTTAATGTAAGGTGCAGTAGCTACATCTAAAAGTGGTGGGCTGCTGTTACAGTGGAATACTCACAACCAGTTCTACAGTGGAGCTTTGAGTATCAGATAGTGATCTTTGTTCACACAATCTCCCATGAAGAGTACAAAGACTAGAGGCTAGTTAATAACAATATAGGAGATTACTCTTGGCATTTATTCACCTCTGCAATACCTGAATGCACTACTAATTTTTTTAATTATAAAATTACTTCTTTGTGAGCAGTCAGACTCTGCAGAGCAGAAGACAGCAGTTGACAGTAGGCTGATTAGAGCTCTTTGAGTCAGAGGTTGCTTTCAAACAAAATATTAAGTAGGAAGGCTCCAGTCATTTTGAATAATACATTATATGTGCAGTTACTAATTTCCCAAGCAATACTGAAAATAACTTATTTATCATAACATAATAATTTAGCAAACAATATAAAAAAATCATACTCAACGTAGGGCCATGTCAGGCATCAGCAAAGTTAGCTGAGTTCCAGTCAGCAAGCCTATCTGTATAAGGATCTAATCACATGAATTTTAATACCTGAGAAATGTTTGAAACTGAGCATTTCATAATTAGGGAGAGAGGAAGCAAAAGGGAAAAGCAGCTGTTTCAAAGAGTAACAAACATTACTGTATTAATTTTTACAAAAAAGTGTCATACAAAAACTGTATGACTGTGTGTTCAAAAAACACATTTCTCTCAGACAACTCTACTACCAAGAGGTATAAATCTGCATTGTTCCACAGGACAGATTTTGCTGCTTTTAAGCTATGTCAGTCAGTCTGACAGTAGGCTACTTACCTGCTTTGAAGTTCTCGAGAAGACAGTCATATCTCCCACTAACAACTTTGCTTTAAGTGTAACAGCATACACCTTAGCTCTTCTTTTCTAAGCATAAGTTTGAATACAAAAGTTATCTGAAAAGTTTTACAATGCTTGAAAGTTAATTCACCCCAAAGTTCTTGTGAAAAGACACTTTCCTAAAGATGATAGTGTACAGAGTACATTTTCACATTGATAAAAAACAAGTACAACATGAGACGTCCTAGCAAAGTACAGAGGAAATGGTATTTCCTTGTCTAATATTCAAAAGGGAAATATCACTTAATTTAAAAAAGTGCACATCCAAAGCCTTAACCCATTTTCTGATATTAGATGGAATGTAAGCAGACACTATTTTCTCCAAGACTGCAGCTATTAGCAGCTACAATTGTTAATATCTGAAAACATGCCTGCACTTTGCATCATTTTTTTAAGCAGACCTAGCATAAATTGCCTGCAAGAACCATAGCCATTCCTGAACCTCAATCTCAAAGTATAAGCTTAAAACTAAATGGATCTAGACATCCCTTATATTTACAAAACAGGCTGAAAAATAGAAAATTTCAATCTACTATTCTTTTGTAAGAACGCAAGACTCAGTGTTGCATTTCATTGCTCAATGAAATCTAAGTCTTCAGCTTGGTTTTTAAGCAGTTATCTACTTTTTTTCCCAAGTATAACTAGCAGAGCACTGGACTATTGTTCATGTCACTTTGCAATGCATCAGTGAGAAGT
Organism: Cariama cristata; assembly: GCF_000690535.1. NCBI lineage: Eukaryota > Metazoa > Chordata > Aves > Cariamiformes > Cariamidae > Cariama > Cariama cristata. The sequence goes on along the minus strand of NW_009634927.1, from coordinate 18,676 downwards.
TAACTCTGAAATTAGACGTATGGCTAGGCACCTACAAGTTTTTATAGTTTAATCACACTGATTTGAGCTCTTGCTGAAAGTTAATGTTCACACTTCTGTGTGAGCTTCAATGCCAAATTCAAGACCAAATATGTCCGCAGAGGTAGAGAGGGATTTCTGTGACATTTCTGTAAGAGGGAAATATCCAGCATACAAATGTCCACAGGCCAGTGGAGACAGGGGAAGATTCAAAAGCCTTGGAACTCACGTTTAGGTTCTGGGACTGAATCTTCTGTCAGCTATTCCCACATTGACACTGCCTCACTGCATTGATCCCGCTACCCAGTGGCAAACACTTTCCGCTGGTCTCCTGTTGTACTTGGGGAAGCGACCACGTACCCCCTGACGCCCGGTCACGCACAGCCGATTCCCGCTGTTAGGCGCCAGGTTGGGAGGAGCACGGGCTTCGAGCACGCTCTTGTGGCCATGTACAACCACATCAAAAATCAGAGCTGAGAAGGACACGGGATGGCCTGTAGGCACCTTGGACTGGTTTCTTTGACAAAGGCAGCCTTAAGCCAGAAGTTACAAAATAAGTCAGTCAAGCACCAGAGGTGACCTACTGCAGAAACATCATTCCTTGACCCTGGTATTTGGAAAGAGCTTTTATCAAGAGAACGCTACATTGAAAACACAGTGCAAAACAGAGCCAACCAGAAAAGCTAGTGGTTACTTCAGTGTTCAAGAGCCTCCACCTTCATGCTTCCTCTCTCCTCTCCAGGAAGAGGAAAGAACACACTTGCCTCCTCTTTTTATGACACCTGAAGCGCTACGTATCTTAGGAAGAAGATAAATACAACCATATTTATTTATCATTATTTGAATACTGTCTGTGCTGGAATGTAAGTTGAAACTCCATCGCCATTCCACGGACAACTTCATGTGATCTTCACAGGTGATTTCTTGTGTGCGCAGAGGAGGGTGACGTAGGGAACCCCAATGAATGCCCATCTTTCACTGGGCCAGAACTTTATGACAGGGCCCTGCTCAGGGATCTCAGAGGCAGCATCGAAGTAAGCAAAGCAGACGCAGCCCAAGTATGCCGCAAGGCAAATCAAAATGTGCCTGAGAATAGACACCCGTCACCGTCCCCCCAAAAAAGAAAAAAAAAAAAAAAAATCAGTAACATGACTTCAGTAGAGCAATCAAGTATATCACCATGCTTTAAAATCAGTCTGCCCTTCACCTTCTTCCCCTGAGTCCCCCATAGTGTTGCTGTCTGCCCTCCGCATGCAGGCAAAGAATACAGAGAACAAGGAAAACTACAAAACTGTAGCTTATCCTTTGTCTAAACTGGCGGCAGTTTTTTGGCCTCTCTGCACATGATTTGTGTAGAAATGCTGAAATACGGCACCTTGAATAAAAGAGCACAATTTACTAGGTAGTAAAAGACAAAAGGCATCAAAGCCCTTCACTGCTCCTCCACTTCACCCTCGGTTGTTAACAGTGCAAGTTTAAGCTTTCACAGTCACTGCTTCAGCTGAGCAGTGTTGTGGGATTTTTAGTAACCAGTAGGGCAAGGAATTCAGCTACAGTTAATGAACTTAGTGTCTGAAGAATCTGATCAGGCCAAAGAGACTCCTAAATCTGCCACCTTGGATAGCGTGAGACTTGCTCTGGGCTTATAATCTTACCAGTAATTCTCTCTCGCACTAACCAGAAATAGCCACGAGACAGGACAGAAGGGTAATGTGGTGCGGATGTATCACATTTGAGTCAAACTGTGGAGTTTATACACAACACTTACCATACACAGTGCAAATAGGGGAAGTTAAACGAGGACCAGATCTCACAAAACACTTTGTCGCTGATCCAGCAGAAAAGTGCTAGCATCCACCAAAGACCTGAAAAGAGACCCAGTTTGTATACACGCAGGTTTTCACACCTGAGGAGAAAAATACAAAGAAGTTGTTATAAAACAAAACAAAACTTGCTTTGTAATGGCAGCTTGATGCTTTTTGGTTCTGTGTATTTTAGGGCAGGATTCACAGTGCCAGGCACACATCTTTAAAATGGCTCTACCATAAACGTCCTTAACAGAAGACCTTTACTCACAGTAAATATGGCTCTGATGCAAGGCAGTGGTGAGGTGATAAAACAAACCTTTTAATCAGTAGCTATGTTTTGGCTATAGTCTTAAATACCAATGTGCAAATGGTGGGCAAACATCACAGCATTCCCATATCTAAGGAGGGGTATCTAGGACAACTAGTGATTAGTTACACACCCTGTCTGGTAACAACCAGCCACACAGCAAGTGCTCAGATTTGTTCATATTTGTCACTATACAGAGACTGGTAAAAAAAGGAATTTGATGAGGTTTTTTTTTTTAATTGGTTAGTTGATTTTTCCCCCCCTACAAGTTAGTATTGTACAATGTAATAGTTCCAGAGAACTTCTAAGGTAGAAGCGTCTACCCAGAGGGCCCAAAGAAGCATGCTTTAGTAGATGTTGCAGGCATCCACATCTCAGACAGAATTCCTCACGCTGACTAAGCTGCAGTTCTCTCCCTCCACAAGAAATCTGACTTGTTCACACAGAGGTACACCAGAGAGAAAGAGAGCACAAAACATTTGCTGTGGTCACATGCAGTGTGGTCTGCAGTTGTCCATCACTGAATACAACAGCAGATGCCAGGATACTTGCATAGCATTACCTATGTTGCAGGTGTACCCAAAAGCTCACAATTTTATTTCCCTATATGATGCTTTGTTCTTTTCAACATCTTGGAACTATCCTAACCTTGCAGCTTTGCTCAAAAGAGTAATAGCAGGAGAAAGGAGGCATCAATGTAATCTTCAGGTCCCAAAATGCTATTAAAATCACTAATTTGCTGTTTACCTACACTTGCTATTTTGGGCTTAGGTGCCAGTAGATGCAGCTCTGCTGTTATCGGTATCTACAAAGCAAAGCTAGACCAGGACATGACCAGACCTATGTGGCCAAGAGAAGGCATAGCTCAGCTCCCCTGCCTTCTGCAAGAACAAAGCTATGATTTTGGATTTTCGCCTCTGCCTTTTTTTGTTCTTGTTGTTGTTAAACTCTTGGTGAATTTCCCAGGGATCCCAGAACTGTTCAATGCTCTTAGACAATTCTCGCTTCAATGAACGACTCTTCTCAGGTCACTGATATGATCTCCCAAAGCACTCCCAAACCTACTAATCAGATGACAGAATAATTTGTTTAAGGTGACTTGTTTGAGCCACCTCTCAAGAATAAACCAGTAAGCCAGATCTCTAGCCAGTATAACAAGGAATACTCAGCCTTCATCAGGGTTACAGTCCTCTGTCTTCTCCTTCCACACTCTAGAAAGAAAACAAGTCAATGCCAAGCACCCCACAATGCCTTCCTTTGTCCCAGGGTCTTCAAGAGGGGCTCCTCTAGTCCGCACTCATCTTCTCTGTCTTACACCTGTGCCAAAAAGTTATTGGGAATGTCTCCACGCCTCTTCCTCTCCACCTCACTATCCAACCTTTCTCTCTGCTCCAATCCACTCATCGCAGTAGACTTGACACTGAATCACTGGTCTTCTTCCACACAATTCTTGGGCTCATTCACTGCATCTGGAAGGTGAGCAATGCCTGGGAAACAGGTCCTTTAAAGGGACACTTCTCCTTGTGACACACATTTTAATTGCTTCCGAGTATCCCTGGCAGAGGGAGCTAGAGTAGGCAAATACATCTTCACTGTGTGCACTGCAGTAGTATTAATGGTCTCTGATCTTCATTATACATGACTGTCCTTGACAGCTGACTAACACAGTGCAGCACAGACCAAAAAGCTCTTTGGTCCTTCTTTCTTCCACATAAAATACTTGTCAGCCTGAAACCTGTTGTTCTCATTTGATACATTTACAGAGTTCTAATTTTTCCAGCATTTACCACTAATTGTCTTCATGGCCACACACAGCCTACAAGCCACAGGCTACCCTGCATTCACTGTCAGGAAAGTAGTAGTGCTAGCTCTGTCCCCAAGCTAAAATTTATCACTACACCCTCCTGCATGTGTGAGATGATCTACAATGACTCAGTTGGAGGAGGACAAGGGCAGAGAATGACTCCTTCTTCTCTGTGGTGGAAAAGCAGAACTGCCAGTGGTACTAGAGCTTTGCTAAGGGAGCCTTGCTAAGCATTCACAAAAATTAAAAACATACACAGAGTGCTCTGTCCAGGAATACTTTTCTGAATGTATTGCAGGAGCAGCAGTATACCTGCCTCTGGTGTACCGCAAGCTGAAAAATTAGTACAGTTTAACCTGTAGGATTTTTTTTTTTCCACTCTTGAAATGCTCTTTCAGTTGACATTTTAACAGGCGTTTGGGGTTAAGAAACTCCTAAGGCTGAGCAAAAGGCACATTTATAGCTACTGGATTAATGACAGAAAAGCTACTAACTGCCTAATCTTGTTGACAGAGGATTTGCTCCAGTGTCCTTTGCTGAAGTTGGTTTTAGGATCTGGCATTTCTTTTTTAAGCCATGTCTAAATAAAGTCACTTTCAAAATCATCACACCTATCTTTATTATTCAAAAAAGTGCTTCAACTACCAGCTAAACTGTAATCTCCTCCACAAGAAAGACATCACAATAGTTGTTTTCATAACAAAAACACCTACATGACTGCCACAAAAATTAATACTTCAGATAGCATATAAACCACTTTTGGTTTATATGCTTTTTTCTTAGGCCTGAATCCTCCAAGGCATTTGGCAAACCACCAAGACACAGTCAGAGGAGACACGGGGCTTGTGCAAGATGGCTTCAAGACTGTCTGTGTTGCATAGCGTAAAAGAGGCTTGTTTCTCTGAAATAGTGTCTTTATATTTAAAAAGGCTACAAGGAATACAAAAAAAAAGAAAAGGTAAGGAGATTTTTGAGTTGCCTATCAAGTTCCAGAGTCCAGCTACATGAATTCTTCCTTACA
>NW_009634927.1:2204-13619 GCF_000690535.1 Cariama cristata | reverse complement strand
CTACCAAATGGCTAGACAGCAAGGATCTCTTCATAAAAAAAAAGAGGGAAAATCGTTATTGGTCAAAAAACACCACTGTATTAAGCATTGCAGGCTTAATTCTCTCCCATTAATGCCACGGCAGATTTACAGTCTTCAGTGAGACGCACAACTGTTTGTTAAGGGCAAACCATGTACCTAAGCAGATACCTGCATGGATCAATTTTGTTCATTAGACAGACAAAAATAGACTGCTGTGATGGGTACTTGTGCATTCTGACAGAGGAAAATGTGTGTGTATTGAGAACATGGAGGCTTTCCCGGACCTGTCTGATGGACATAAACAAACATGTGCAACTGCATCCCATTTAAGATATGAGGTTTGGCCTCAAGCACCCAGGTCCTTTAGTCAGTGACCATGCCTGTCAATATCTGACTAGTTTGAATACCAAGAGAAGAGGACAGTTAACCTGCACAGTTCAAGCAGTTCAAGGCTGCGAAGGAAAACTGGAAGCTTACTGGAAGAAACTCTCAACGCAAGATCAGCCATAGCAATGGTATAGATTGTAATGACAGGTTTGCTCAATACCACCATCAGGTACTGCAATTTATTTTTATGAACTTAAGACTAGATGCTGCAGGGTGTAATGCAAAAGACTACTCTAAGGTAGAAAAAGTCAAACATAATGAGCAGAGCACACAATACTCCTGGGTTTTCTGTGATCACCCATCACAGAGTCTTCAGTTCCTGCAGTGACTGTGCTTTGAATGAGCTGAGGACACACTTGCCGAGAAGACAGGGAACTGCAAAGCTTCCTACCTGCCACTGCTTTTACCACAATGAGGAGATGTAATGCAAATATCACCTTGACACTGGCAAGAGACATGGACCCAACCCATTTCTTTTATTTCTCAATAGACACGGGCACAGATCATTCAAACTGCCACTGAAATAGAACCTGTCAGCTGAAGGTCTAAAAGAGCTGCTCATGCTGCTGTGCACAGATCTGTGACATACGCTGTCATGGTTTAACCCAAGCACATACTCCTACTCTAATCTGAGAGAAACTGGACCCCACAAACCTTGCATTTCCATTTGCACCTTTCGCCTATACAATGCACAGTGCTCTCAGTTTAACACACACAGCAGTTACTTAAATGCCAGAGTTTCTGCAAACACTGGCGTGTCACAGCCATTTGCTATCCGAGGGACTGGGCTCATACACACTTCCAGCAGCTTTATCTTCCAATGTCATGGGAACCCCAACAAAACATACCAGCTTTTCTTCAAACCAGTGCAAGTTGCTGGATGTTGATTAACTGCCTGATTCATTGTGACACAGGTATCTCGCTTTATATCCTAAGGAATATTTTAAACCTTTAACTAGCTTAACCTTTTAGTCAAGGGAATAAGGGAACTGTGAGCAACCAGCGACAATGAAGCAGGGCTCCCCCACAGCCAGACTTCTAGTAGGAGAATCAAATATGAATGGACAGATCTGAAGCTAGGGTAAACCTTCACTGCCCAAGGCTCAGATGTCAGCTGAGCAATAATATTCTAGCATCTCTCTGCACATGGAGACAGTTACATTGCCTGATGATGACTCATTAAATCATACCAATTTGAAGACACTACAATCTCAATGGTTATTTGGCTTGGACCAGCAAATCAAAGGAACCATATCCATTTTCTTCCTGATACCATCCCCAAGGAGAGACTGCTTTTTTTATTTTGTTTATGAAACACATGAAGGGATTTGTTTGGACAGAAATGAGAACAAAGTTTTGGAATTTCTTTGTCTTTCAAGGCCAAGTATGCATTTAACTACCTTTTGCTCTTTTGATCATCTCCCACTCACAATACTTCCTAGCATACACTCTACCCTACCAGCTCCACATTTAAGAACATAATGTCTTTCTGTGACAACATTATTTCCCCATCAAGGGCAAATGAAAGGCAGAACATTAATAGAACCAGTCTAGAACAGGAATTAACAACAGGGAGTTTTGATCTAACACATCACAAACTTCAGCATGGAACAGAAGAAACTAGTCTGGAGGCTCTTCTCCTTCCTTCCCCAAATACCAGTTTTGCAGATAAATTTCCACTGCAGACTGCCAGGACCTGGATGTGTAACCCCCTACTGACTGTGGTAGTAGAGAATGGGAGAATTACAGACATTTTAAATAATGCTTAGACTATTTTTTCTCCTATAAAAAGGAATGAGATGACTCCTCTCCTCTGGGTTTACAAGAATGTATCTTATTTAAATCTCCTAGGGATCAGGATAGCTTAAAATAAAACCTTTCATTATTTGCCTTTTACAGTTATGAATTCATCAAAAAATATCATAGTTATTACATGATCCCAATGCACAATTAAGAGGGCCATATGTCACCTTAGGTCTTTTTTTAATCATCAATTCAAAAGAAGGTTTATCTATGTTCTTAATTCTCTCTCAAAAACCGGACAGGAAAACACCAAACTTTTCAGTAAGATATGACCTTTCAGAAGATGTTTTAAAAATCAAACATTTGCAAGCATACCAATTCCTAGATTTGATGCAACAGTATTCAAACTTAGGAGACACTAACTATTCATCCTTCTAAGTTTCTCAGGAGCTCATGCCTGGAAAACTGATACATTGACAGTTCACATAAATTATTCAGTGCCACAACCAGATCTCCATTTTCCCTGTCAGTAGTTCCTTGGTGCTTTCATCAAAATGAGACACCTCCACCAACATTCTTCAACTAATGACCTTCTTGTCTACAACTAACTTGTGCACTGTTTCCTGAGTTTCTTTGACCATAGCAATAAATGCTGTGTAGCAGGACATCTAATGAAAAAAGACTCATGAACACCTTTAGAAACATTGTTAGCAGGGGCTTCCACTGTATGGAGAAGCAGTGGCAGAATACAGTAAGGTAGCAAACAGGAGAATCTCTGTTCTAACAGGAACAGTCAGAATGCAGGCATTTCGTCCTACTCTTGTTTCTTTCGATGGACATTTACATATAAGATATGCAAGAGGCAACATAAGTTGTAAAATCCTTCTCAGACACTGGAGAAGAGGGAGAAAGGACAAGTTTGTATGCTGGTACTCATGTGGTCCTTTTTGCAGGGGGTGAAGAGAGACCAAAAAAAAAGTCTCTGGACAGCTGCTAGTATCACTGTCACAGTAGGACTCTAAAATGTTAAGATCAGTCTCAGGTTCTTCTCTATTTGTACTGTGGTTTTATAGTTTCTAAGGCCCTGACTGATAGCCGTCCTCTACAACCTAGCAATTAACCTTATCTTTGTCAGTCTGACTCCATCATATTATCCACGTCAGAAGACAAAGTGGTGTAAGAATCACAGTACAGCTTTGAGAGCTAGAACATCTTCCACACATGCCTGGGCCTTGCTCCACATTCCCTCTAGTGCCCAGACTGTAATCACGCGATCACCTCACCCTTATGCAGACTATACAGCAGAAACACTGTCAGTAGGGCAAAACCCCTGCCCTGATTCCACATTAAACAAAAAAATTTGAGTTAGATCAGGTTGCAGCAAGAGATGTCTTGCAAGAAGACAGACAATATCTGACCTAGTCTAATGGTCTAGGAAAAAAAAACCACAAACCAATCCTTGCCAAAAAATGTCTGAACTGGCAGAGCATGTTTATACCAGATCTGCACTTGCACGTGGGAGAAGCATTTCTGATCTGCTATCACAAGCACTTAAGTCAGATCTAGTGTATCCCCAGACGGTGGCCTAAGGATCTCAGAAGGCAACACTGCATTCAGGAGAAAGGTACTCACCTCTTCAACTCAGCAATAAGCAAAGCTGTGCAGGGAACACCCAGAGTCATCAGTGAGATGTTGTTGATGGCAGGCTTAATGAAGGCGAGGCAGGTAGTAACTCCAGACAAGACACCCACGGCAGCTTTAAATCGGCTCCTGAATAGGTTTTTTGGGGGGAAGAAACAACGCTTTTAATTCAAAACTTTTAATTACTAAACCCAGAAATCTTAAAATTATTTTAATAATGTAACAAAATTTAGGTTTCTCTAGGTGTGTTCAGGAGGTGCAATGACAATGTGCATAAACGGGATGTGGGTCTTGCGCAGATTTGCATGTGCATGCAGAATTAATCATATACACAGATCTTTGCTGGACTGTGGTCTTCTGAAGCAGCCATGTGGATGTATACATATACATGCACACACACTAATCACTGGTTTCAAAATCCAAAGGCCACACTCCGATCTTCCTCCTCCCACAGTAAGTCAGGAACAAGTCCATCTCTGCACACAGCACTACACTTCCTCAAAGCAGTGTTGTGTCATCATTCTTCATGCATTTAACATGGATTTTTAGGATAGTCTGTTACCGTTAATGCGCCAACTTCTAGAGTCATGTTTTATTTTCCTTTATCTTTTTTAAGCCTTAAAGATATTGAAAACAACAAGGTAAGTAAGAACATTTCTTTTAACCAAAGTCAACAGCAGGTGAGGGATTCCCACACTTATGAAGATTACAGTTTGGTATATTCTCAGCATAAATGAAATCACAATTGGGCCCTATATAGATAGTCTGGCAACTTTTAAATTAAACATATGTTAACTGTTGTTTAAACTTCAAGTTTGGACTTTAAACAACACATTTCCAGTCTGTGGCAGGACTATGTCAGACAGAGGATCATCATGCTGCCCTTTAACTACTGGCCCATAGCTTTATAAAACTAGTTGCTGTCCAAGGATGGCTCTTCTGTCCTTAATTCTATGTCTGAAGCAGGGTCTCGGTATACTTGTGCAGCACCACTCCCTGGCCACAAGTGTTATCACCTTCACCTAGCTCATTCCATCTGCCTTTTGCTTTCAAGTTTTTCTTTCTGCTGGAAGGCAACAACTTAGTTAAGTAAGAAGTTCTGATCTGGTGTGAATGCCTTAAACACTAAAGACACCACAAACTGGTCATGGTAGATAATAACATTTGCAGCATTGAAAATCCAGAGTGTGATGAGGATGAAGAATGTAAGATCACAGCAGTGAGCACAGGGTAGATATAATATCAGAGGATTAGCGAGGCAAAGCAAAAAAAAAAAAAAAACAAAAAAACAAACAAAACAAACCACACCACCAAAACCATAAACCAAACCTGTTCAGGGTTAGGGTTTGTTGCCCAGTATGTCTGTCTTCTGCATGCTTCAGAAAGAAATCAAGACCTTAACATGTAACTTCCTTGACAGATTCTCAATAAGTGTCCTGAGAAGTTCAGGATAGGGGACATCCTTCACCTGACCTCCGTATTTTTATGAATCAGTTATAACCTGGGAGCTTACTATTTATAGTTTTAACACCAAGTTCAGTAGAACAGGATTTCACCCCAGAAATGTTACTATTTCTTTTTAAAAGGACACAGTTTAACCTCTTGGCCCATACTATGAACCTACCCAGCACACCATCGGAAGATATTGATAAATGACATATAACCATCCCCTTTGGCTTCTGAGGAATAATTTACATGCAGTCACAGAAATTCTTTAAGACTCTGAACTCTTCTTTACTTGAACTAAATGTCTAAAAGTCATGCCATCAACTAAAACACCCCAGTAAAACCTGTTTGCTTGTTAAGCTTCTGGTGTTCTGTAATAGCACTGTGTTGCAATATGCAGAAGTACTAAATTCACACATTATAGCACAGGTTTCTTAGGGGAGGACAAACCACAACCAGATTCTTTAAACTGGCTACAACACACTTTTTTTAATCCTAATCCTACAAGCAAAAGAAAAAAATCCTTTTACAACAGATTTCCAAACAAACATTTAGCCTTTGAATACTTAAACACCATCCTTAACCACTGCCTTAAATATTCACACTTTAGGTTGTACAAAAGGAAGAGTAAAGAGGGTTTCTCTTACTTTATTTTAGCTGCAACTTTTATGAACTATTCATGTAAAGGTCTCACTAGAATCAACAAGAACAGGCACTTCCAGAGGCAAGTCACCTCATCCCAACATCTGAAGTTACAGGACATAAACCCCACCGTCAGCAATTACAGCTCAGGAATTCTGAACAAAATGGGCTGAGATACAATCAACAGCAAGAGAATGCAGTGAGAAAAGATAGCCACGCAGTGGTAAGGTTGGATCACTCAGTGCCATTATGTGCAGGTTTAAGTGTTAGCAGAAGACGTTTCGAGAAAAATGAAAGTGTACATCTGTAACTGTATGACTACCTGTCATTCCGGAAAACTCTGGGCAGGTATCTCCTAGGGAACCACATGGCAAGAGCACACATCAGGACCCAGAGAATGGCCAGCTCATCCAGCATCTGGCCCAGGAAACTGAGGGTGGCGTGAAAGTACACAGACCCAATTCCTGGAATCAATCAAAAGGCAATATGAATAGTGGCAGTATTGTATAGACAGAAACACACTGCTCATGTTCAGAACTTCATAGCAAGTGGTGGATACTATTTGATCTAGAAAAGGGTAAAAAAAAACAAAACCACACAACTGGGAAAACAAATGCCAACTTTCCTAAGAAGGCAATCCAAATCATCAGCACCTCATTAACTACAAAGCAAACACATTACAGAAGCAGTAGCTAAAGATGCCAGCTCCTACTAGAAAAGTAGATTTATGTGAAAAAACATCCGGTGGTAAAGTTAAAAGCAAAACCAATTAAGAAATAAAAGCCAAATGCTGCTCCTGAATTTTCTCAATAGCACAGGAATGGGTAAGACAGATGAAAACAGCATCTGATGACTACTCCATGATACAGGTTTACAGGTGGAAAGTGTCACACTGCCCCACAGGGCTCTGATTATCCCTTTAAAAGTTCCCAGTGCCTCCAGGAAAGAAAAAGCTTAAGAATCTTGTATCCACAAAATTGCTAAGCCTTTTGGCCTTCTCACTACAATGCAAAACGTGTTATTCTCTTCAGCTGTGCTGGGAACTTCCAGCTCTCATTTCAGCAACAGCAGAGGAAGGAGGGTCAGCACTGCTGTAGAGTAAGCCCAGACATAAACAAAAGAAGTTATGCAAAGGAAGGATAGGAAGGGAACAGAACTAAGACCAAAGTTCCCACCAACCTCAAATTGCAAAAGGCATTTTCCTTTCAGAAACTACGGCTGCTTCAGGTTCAAGCAAGTACAAGCAAACTCCTCCTCAGAGGTCAGGATTGCTTTGTTTTGCAGAACAATCAAGTGCAAGCAGGAAAAACTGATTTCCTCTCTTAGTTCATGCATGAGCAGGCAAACAGAGACTAACCAACTTACCAACCACAACCAGTAGAGTCCATATTAAATATATTCCACTGTTGAAGCAGGTTGCATATTGACGGAACAAGCACATACATATGGGTGGTAAAACAAAAAACAAGACGTTGCTTATCTAGGGAAAAAAAGAAAACAACACAGTATCACAAGGACAGAAAATAAACAAACCTTAAATATTCATAAGCTTCCTAAGACATCTATAAAAATACTGTGTCATCTAGTGAAGTCTCAGCTCAACAAATTACAGCCCTCAGTTTCTGCCAAAGCTAAGCTATTTCTGTAAAGCATCAACTTGTTTTGTTTAATGTCATTAAACTAATAACAGCATAAAAAATTTAATCAACATAAAATGTGGCTAGTCACATCCTTAAATTACCTTTCAAGTCAATTCTCAGAGGAATTTTATTGAGAGTCTATGAATACTCAAGACTGTTGCAATTGAGGAAGCCTACAAAACAAGCAGCTGAGGAACAGGACATCCTGGCAAGTGACCTGTCCTCTGAATGGCTGTCAAGCATAGCATGGAAAAAGCACTAGAAGAACTGGCCCTAGACAGGGCTAGTCAAGCTTTGTGGAAGATAAGTCAATGAGTAATAGCTATTATCTGGAAGGTCTGAAATATATAGCTAAGCTAAAAGAGTTAGAACCTGTTTTGTGCAGGGTAAAGAGAGCCTGAAGCTGTAAATCCTTTTACACTTCATTTTTTCTCTTGGTTTTCCATTACAGAAACAACTGAATATGACTGAAAACTAATTATAGGAAGGTTAAAAGGCTAATACTTCAGACCACTGCTAGCTCTTTTTAATTTACTATGTAAGAGTTGAACAAAGACATATTTTCTCTTGCTTGTCAACAATCCAGAGGGTGATTCTCTAGTTAAAGGCTGAAAATATTTTACTGGCAATTAGCAGGAGCTGTCACTTGGTTCTTCCCGGAACCAGTGCTGAGGGCCAGACGTGGCACTATAAATGAGCAGTTACGGAAAGACTCTACTGCTGCTTCACAGCAGGACAGGGACAGGACGAGTTCCCCAGCCTTGGCTTCCTCACGTTGCTCTGCCTAGCCCAAGGACAAAAGAAAATAATCCCCAGCACTATTCCCCTAAAGCAGATGCAGAAAACAACTCTGGGACAAGAACACTCCTTTGGGACAGATCCTCTCTCCGGAGAGATTACAAACTTTTACTGACATTAATGAAAATCTAGTGGAGAAAGGATTAAAGAAGGACAAATGAAGAAGGCATTTGTTCGTTCAGCTACTGTTGTCCACCACTCAATAAGGTCTGAGAACAGAGCTTACAATGATTAAAATGGACACATCTCATTTAATATCTGCAGAGGTCATCAAAACATACTCCTAGGCTGGCATCAAAATGGCAATAATTACAGAAGCAGTTTCTCAGCACCATCCACTTCGTGCCTGACACCTTCCCTCACGGTAAAGGTACATACCCACAGACAAGCTGCATTTCCTTCCAAAGTCTTGGCATCTAGATTTCTTTAAAATACTTAGAAAGAGACATCACCCATGCAGTTTATAGTGGCAAATGCTATGCAAATCTCTGCCAATAGCACCCTGGCAACAGCACACAGCAAAGACTTGCTAATGCAGAGGGCTCCTTGCAGTCAGGCCCCAACACCAACCAGTCACACCAGGGAAAGGTGCCAGAGAGCCACTGCCTGCTGGACTGCCCCTTCTGAACTGCAAGGGTTGGGTCCTTTTGCCAATTACCAGCTGGTAGGTGTGTTTTGCCACACAGGAAGCCAGCCTCATAAACCAGATGTGGAAAACCTGTGGAGGCACCAAGTGATTAACAGTGCGATAGACCAAGCACCTGTTCAGTAAGAATAAATGGACTCTTCTTACAGAAATCCTCCACACCACCAAGGTGGCAAATTTTGCCTTTGTCGTTCACAAATTAAGATGGTGGAAGGTTGACAACGGGAGCATCTGGCAATGTCAGAGTGCAGGATACTGCACAACCTTGGGTAGGCAAGGTAGAGACCAAAGGGTTATTCATAAAGTAATATCCTATTTTAGCAGATTTTAAGAGGCAGATCAATTTGCTTAATCCATGTAAAACAACACATTCAACCAAACAGGCTCACTTGAGCATCTTCCATTCATAAAAAAAACCCCACCAGCTCTGTGCAGCACAGATCCTTAGCAACATTAGGAATACGGCAATGGACCAGGACCCCAACGCATAACGTGCTGATACAAGCACAGAGCAGGAGGGCTCTGCTCACCCCAAAACAGGTAGGAAGCATACTCAGTGACTGGTAGTAGGGATGACAGAATATGAACAAGTCCTCTGGGGACCTGGGACTGCTCTACACATTTTAAGCTTTTAGCCTAAAAGGAGGTGTCAAGGTAAAAAAATAGATGGTTATAAACAAACTGGTGAGGAAGAAAACCTTTCCATCTCCACAGCTAGAACTAATCAACGAAGAAAATCATACCAGGTAATCACAGTCTATAAAAATTTGGCTAGAAAGTCCTTGTTCCGCCTAGGAACAAGTTGACAGAGGAAACACACCTGCTTACCATACCTGTAGCAATGCAGGTTTATACTAGTGATTAGACAACAAGGGAGCAGTTCTGCCCTACAGCAGTGCTCTTCTGGCACTGAACTCCCATTCATGCTGAGGTCCTGCCTGCAAATGCAAGGAAACCCTTGCAACCTGGACCTTGGCCATAACTTGTACTCTTTGCAATGGCCAGCAAGAGGATTTCCTAACATCACAAAAGTTGAAATAATTTTAGTACTGAAATTCTTTTCTATTAAGTTTATAAAAAATGTGATAATCATGTATCTCTTTCATGCAATAGCTTAGTTCTGTTTCTCATACTCCACAGATAGTATTTTCCACAAGTTATATTCAAATCAGGACTCTGGAACATCTTCTGAAAGATGTAGCATAACTTCTCTTAGTTTCAAGTTCAACGTCAACTAGATCAACACTAAAACTGACCTGCTGGTTTTCACTCTGTGATATCAGCCTGGCTCCCTATGAGTACCGCACCCTTGGATAGACCGCAGCTGTTAACACCACCCTTCCCAGCAAGTGAGGCACCTACCCATTTGGCTCTGGTTTCAGAAAGTGTGTTGCATATGCAATTTTTTACATAATACACAATTGGCCTGCATGGTTTGATAATGTACAATTGAAATACTGATATAGTTAAGATTAGTGCAAAAATTACTAACAGGAGTACAGAGAATTTCCTTTGGGAACTGCAAAAGGCAATGATTAAAAGTTACAGTTCTGGAAAAAAGGTAAGCAGCCCATCAATAACAGTCAATCCCTTGGCTTCATACAATTCTAGACCTTTAGCTTTAATTTCCAACTCCTTGATTGTATAAAAGGAATATAGGACATGGGCCACAGAGGAAATGCCAGAGGCTTGCTCAGATCATGACCACATAACTTCACTTACATCTGGCCACAGCCCTGACACAGGATGTTTCCTGCAGTCCTACCAAAGCTCAAGTATTCTTTCCTATCTGGTATGTCACCCAGACGCAGACAGCAAGTGCAGCGTTCAACCACCACGGCAACACTTACTGCCCTACCTCTTTGTGAGGAGAAAGAAAAAATGGACTAAGCAGCACTCGGTGAGTTCACAGGGTTCGTATTTTCTATGTCCTGATCCGTAAGCATGCCACTGACATACACTAAAAGACTTCTGTAGTAAAAAAGATGACTTAGAGTAAAAGCATTCTCTCGCACTCCTAAGATGATTTGATAGCTTTTTAAAACGTTTATCTCCATGCCATTAGGGAACAAAAGAAGAGGAATAAAAACACTGGCAATTCCCTCTTTAAATGGGAATGTGGCAAGAAATATGTATTACATGCACAACTGAATGCAACATACAAAACTGCAAATTACTGACTTTACTAGCAACAGGAAAAAAAAGTTACTGTTTTCAGGTGTTTAAAACACAAGCAACAGCTTTTTTTTGTAAAACCTTCTGCACAGGGTAAATTCTTTTGATCATGTGGAGGTATTTGTTTATGTTCTGAAGTAGGGTTACACTGCATCAGGACGCATTATTCATTTCCAGGAAAACAAACAAACAAACAAAACCAAAGAAAAAGTTCGTTTTCCTATAACTATTCTTTCAATTTGAGTTACAAAGTGTTTCATGGCCTCTTTACGGAAA
>NW_009634927.1:0-2173 GCF_000690535.1 Cariama cristata | reverse complement strand
GAAAGAGTGGAAGACCTGAATGTAAAATCACAGCAGTCTAACTCATGTATGTTTTAAAAAATTAGTCTGATCAATTTGTACAAAACATCTGAACAGTTATTCTCTTACTGATTTAATCCTGTTGAGCACTTTGGGGTGCTTTTTAAGTAAAACAAGTTAAATTTATGCAAAACAGACAAGGACTGACTCCCACCAGAATAAATAAATAAATGATTTTTTAAAAGTACGTTTCAAATAAGCTTTTCCAGTTTTGTGCTTACATGAATATCGCATGAGACCTCAACTACAACTGTGACCTCAGCTGTGACAGCTTAAAATGCGGATTAGCAAGGTTTTAATCCACAGCTTAAAGACCCAGATGCCAGATTCAGGTCTGCTGATGAGTCCTTCCTGAAACTTCAAGAGGGTTTGAGACAGAGTCAGAACTGAACCGTCTTGGAAGGAATAAAATTTTGACTCCACTTAAGGTGCCAGTTAGAGCAGGGCCAAAATTTCCCAGCTGTCCTGTGAGCATTGGGCTTTTTGGGGACACGGTTGCACAAACCCATCAATCCACTGCAAGTCACTGTCTTAATTTTCAGAAGCTGCTAACAAAGAACTCAAACCCTTACAATCACTTGTTACTACTGAAGAGAGGCTAAACACAACTACCCTCAACACAGCCTCTTTTTTCTTCCCCTTTTGGTGTACAGTTCGCTGATTTGTACACAGCTGCTGCAATACAGTGAGCTTCACGGCCAACTTCTTGCTGTGTGTCTCTGTTAACCTGTCTGGAACCTCAGTTATTCATCCAGACATACCTGCAGCTCCTAACACTTCGCAAGCTTCTATACCACTGCTGACCAGCTCCGTACAGTCAGAAGGATACCCATCCCCCTGCATAGCTGGCTCCAAAACACACTTGCTGTCTTCAAAAAACTTGTTTATCCTGACCTTTTCCTCCCTTTGTTTTTGGTTCTTGCACAGTGACATCAGACACAAAGAAAGCTGACAGTTTCCCCCAAACATCCTCAGAGTTCTCCAGTGGCACAGACCAGTCACCACCCAGATGACTTGGGCAGCAAACTACCAGAAAAAACAAACAGGTTAGCAATGTACGCTGTGCACCTTGGAATTATTTGCTCTGTATGTGCAGCACCCCCCATGATACATACTCCAGTGAGTGAAGCCAGACACCTAGTCCTTTCTTCCACTGGATGTTAGCAGTCAAAGAAACAGAGATTGCAAGGGAAAGACAGCTCAGACGAGGATAGAATTTTGGAGAAAAAAAAACAAAAACAAAAACGAAAAGACACTTTTAAAACACAAAAGAGGCAAAGCAGAAGCCCTAGCTCCTCATTTGTGCACACACCACTCACTACAGAACAGAAAAATGGTAGGGCATTTGCAAGGTTCGCTCCTGGACGTGTTTCTCATGGAAGACCAGAAAGGCCGAAGCACTGTCTCACTCTGGTGGGTCTATTTGTCACTGCAATTCTTTACATCACCAGGATGTAAGGACCTTTATTCCCCAAGACGCATGGTACAGGGTAGCCTGGCTCTACTGCAGAGGCTGTTTTCACAAGTTCTCTCCAGCAGCTGCGAGGTATTGGGATGGCGTGAGAACACTCAGGGGTGAACCACAGCTTATTGGAAGGAAGCAACGATGACATTAGTCCTCTACCCTCTCCTTCCTTTCTTCAGCTACTTTCTTAAACAGACATCTCTTCTCCTAAAAGTACATTGCTGACTTCATCCTGCAACCTCAAGGCAAATTGTTCTTGAAAGCTTTGCTTTCTTGGAGCCAAATCTACCTGGATTAAACCCAGTTTTGCCTACAAACACTAAGGTGTTTTTTTCTTGATCCCTCTTTGCCTTGCATGCTGTCAAGTGGCCGACACCTTTGCAAACGGGTACCGGATGCAGGCGACCCAGGACCCAACGTTCTGTACTCGGTCACCGCAAGGCTCGATGCAGACGAGGAGGGGGCCTGCTGCACACTATTTACCAGACAGCTTGTCATGAGCCCTCTCTAAACCTCCCGGTTTTATACCTAAAACACCAAACTGCTCATTTTTCTTTAATTTAAGCGCAACAGGGACTGGAAAAGGAAGAAGTAGGCAGCGACAGAAGAGCGTTCTACAGTCCCTTGACAACCCTGCATGAGAGGGACTTGGGAGGGAGCAGGAGCCCC
>NW_009634926.1:0-5024 GCF_000690535.1 Cariama cristata | reverse complement strand
AAAAAAAAAATAAAATAAAAAAAATATTGCAGCCCGACCTACGCCATCTGCTGCTGTCGGGGAAAAATCTTACAACCAGGGGAAAGATTTGCAGGCAGAAGGCAGGTGCTTGCCTGCAGCTTGTCCCCAGAGCCCGCTCGTGTACCCCCCGGTGTGGATCTGCTGTGGGGAATGACCAGCTGCCACCCGAGAGCCGTTGTGATCCCACGGGCAGGATCCTGTGTCAGTGGGCTGCAAGGCTGCCTGTTTGTGGGCTTGGACTCAAGTGCCTGTGGCCACCTGGAGCCTCCTGGTCTGGCCTCTCTGAGGGGGGGGGCTGGTGCCAGAGCCAGAGGGAAGGGAGGCCCAAGCTCTTGCTGTGGAGCTAGTGACTATAGAGGAGCGTTATAGAGAGAGAGAAAGCAGAGCCCTGCATTATTTAGTGATTTCATGTGCTCACCCATCTGTATCCATCATCGCTTGCCTTACGCTAGTAACTTGTTACAGCATGGGCCAGCATCTGTCTGTACAGTCCCTATCACAGACCCGTTCATGGCTCCTAGTAGTCACTGCAGTGATACAGGTGAATACCCTGATACTGCTCTTAGGTCACCCTGTTGACCTTTGCTTCTGCACGTTTGTGCTGATCTTTCCCTCATCTGACTGCAAGGGGGCTGCTTTTAGCCCTACAAATCCTGCGGCAGCACCCTAGGAGGCCGACTGGGAATGAATCTCAGGTAGCAGCAACACAAAACCTCAACACAGCTTGAGCTCTTAGATAGAGGCGTTGCAAAAATTAGGTAGTGGGATCCCTCCTCTGTGAACCTCCACAACCTGGCTCCCCTCTCACTTTGCTAGCTGGAGCAGAAATGCTAGAGACTTGTAATTAATGGAAAGTCAAGTTCTTTCGGATTTGTGCCCAAGCTTTACTATAGAAACAGCATTTTATCCAGAAACCTCTCGGGGCTGTTGCAAGTTGATGTACAATCCCGACACCGCCATTCTCCGCATTCCCTGTCCCAGGGATACATGGTACCATTCAGCAAGAGTTTCTCTTCCTTATTGTGCTATTGTTTTCCGTTACCACTCAGGCATGACCGACTGCTCTTCCTCCACTCATCTGTATCTTCCAGGGCAGCATCACCCCTCCACAAGCAGGAACCTGCTCTTTTAGTTTTTCGGCAAGCTGCAAGAGCTGCAGGGCTGTGGTGGCTTCCTCACCGCTCCACAGCATCGGCTGCATGTCCGGGTGAGGAATTTCATGGGCCGGTGAGGAATTTCATGGCCCCAGCTCCCAGATCACATCTCAGCCCTTCCGGATTGGGTGCTAGAATATAAGAAAAAGGGGATTTCCCTACTGGCAAGATAGTGATACATGACAAAACTGTCCTGCTGATGAAAGGGAGGATTTGGAGAGCATTTTGTAGGTGACAGCCAGGGAGGTGAGGTGCGATGAGAGCCGATCTTGCAGTCGTGGTGACAGCAGAGGGCACGCTTCGCTGGTACAGCGCTGGGCGTGCAGCCTGCGCACACAGTCCTGGGCATCGCTGGACTGCTCTGGGTATGTGGAGCAAGCTGGAAACGTGGGGGTAAGGAAGCAGTCACAGGAATTCAATGCAATTCAATCATCTGCAAAGCCACATGCCCTGCAGCGCTGCGGCAGAAAGAAAGGAACAGAATCGCCTTCGCCGCAGCCGAGCGGATGATGGATTTATCAGGCTGGGGAATGAGTGTAAAAAAATTCAGAGCACACTGATCCCATAGAGGAGCTGGGGGAGGGGGAACTGGTAAATCAATCTGCGACTTACTCACCAGTCCGTGCCTGTGCCAGAGTCATAAGGACGTCTGGAGGTCTGTCCTTACCCCTTCCCCAGGAGTCCTCAGTAGGAGACAGTGCGAAGATGTACGGAGCAGATGGACTCCCTTTCTCTGCTCCCTCATTGCTGGTTCCTTCAGGTCAGCACAAGATGGTTTTCTGAACCAAAGCACAGGTTTTCATCTTCGTTTAAATGGTATTTTTCCTTTAGATTTTCCTTGAAATGAAATGTCAAAACTTTTCAGATAGAGAACATCATTCTCCCAAATACTACCTGACATCACAGAGAACTTTGATCCATTCAACGTTTTATCCATCAACAAGGCTCAGCCCTGATGGAAACTCAGTTTCTCTTCTTTAAACAGGCTGAGTTGTGTCTAGGGGAACATTCCCACCAAAGCGCTGGCTCTGGTCCTGCCTCCACCAGCCTCACAACCTCAACTGAATCCAAAGGGAAAAACAGCCAAGGTGGATGTTAGAGCCTTCGTGAGGCTGCTGTGGCTCGGGAGCCAAGTCATTTCCTGATGGGTTGCAGGATCAGAGAGCAGAAAATGAGCACACCCTTCCTTTTTTTGGGTAAGCGTCTGAGATTCAGTGGGACAAATCCAAGACATTTCCCTGCAGTAATAATTTTCCTGTTGCTAGAGGACACCAGTGTAATTCCTCCAGGATACCCCAGGCAGAGGTGGGAGCAGGGGGCAGCCACTCAGCTCCAGTGCTGCGCAGAGAGGTAGAGTCAGAGCCAACCTGGTCTTCCAAACCTTGTCCCCATGTGGCTGGAAGGGCCACAGTAGCCAGAGTGACCATCAAAACCAGGGATCCCCAATGTGACTGAGGGTCTGTGCTTGCCTGGAACTAGACTGTAGAGAGCACATCTCCAACTGCAGCAACATTGCTCCTTGCCTGAAGCCCTGTTGGGCATCATTGCTCTGCAGCAGGATGCCATGCACTGCCAGATGGCCAGGGAGGGTTGGCAGGGCAGGGTTGGGGTGGATTGATGTTAAAATGAAAAACAAAGGGTGCGTGAAGACAGAGGTTAGCAAGGAACAGCTCTGGGCTGAGAGCCTTTGGTAGGGCTGGACTCGTGTACACAGAGGTGCTGCAGGTAGCTGGAGAAGAGTGGGGTGCTGAGCAGTCTGGATTTGGGCAGAACATCAAGAATGGCCTCTCAAAACACCTTAAGGACTCAAGTCTGATATCTTCCCCCATTTTATGCCGGCATGACCATACCAGCTTCCTAAAAACAGCCCTGCTGGCCCATGCATCTCAGACTGAGCTCTGCACCTCTGCAAAATCCCCATAAAGGTGTCTGAGCCCTGCTGGCCCCACACAAAGTTGGCAGGAAACAAGAAAGATGGGGAGGTCATGGAGGAGGTTGTTCCTGCACTATGCCAACTCCTACAGCTCCCCTCTTCATGTTGGTGTACAGATGGGTCCTAATGGTGCTGAAATGTAGCAGAGTCTTCCATCCCACGCAGCAGTCCAAGGCTGCACTCCAGCTCATTGCTGTACACTGGGAAATGCAGACGCTGAACTGATCTCTGCAGTCCATCAGCGTAGATCCGTAGCTGTGGCAGCTCAAGGAGCTGGTAGCCATTCTTCGCCACTCAGGAGTGATGGGGGTTCCCAGTGTCCCCTTCCCTTTGGCGTGACAAGCTGAATGGCAAAAAGGTGCCAGGCTGGACAGTTGTCTGCAGTGTGAAGTGACAGGGGACATTAGGTAACAGCTTCCAGTAGTCCCAGGGGAGTCTGAAATAACCCAGCACTGCCTCCCATTTCCATCTCTGCTCCTCCCCAATATGGTACCCAAGCAGGCTGCTCTGCCCTGGGCTGTGGGAGCTGGGATGAGCTGGGACTGCAGCGTGGCACAGCTGGGTTGTGCTGTGCCAAGGATGAGAGCCTGGGGGCTGCAAATGCAGTCTGTTCCTAGTGCAAGTAAACTGGGAGAACCCAGCTAGCTGCTACTGGTACAGGTGGGAGAAGTGGGAAAATTACTGTTACTGGGAGAAACCACCCCTAGGAAGTCTCTCTGGAAAGCAGGCAAGAGGACCAGGATAGGTTTGATGCCCTGGCATCTGCTGCCTTGGCCATTTGCCATGCCCAGGTCTGGCTCCGCTTCTCTGACTGCAGAAGGAGAGAGATTCTGGTCCAGCTGCTAGCACAGGGATATGGTGGAGAGACAAGCTCTGGGAGTCATGGCCCTTGGAGCCAACCTGCTGTTTTGGGGTCCACATCACTCCTGTTGGCCTTCACAGGAGGCTGTGTCCTCTGCCCAAAACAAGGGAATGTGTCTGAACTGAAGCAGGGGCTAATTCCTGTCTACCAGTTCCCCCGGAGCAACACCAGTGCAAGACAATAGCCAGGGTCCCAGGAGTGTAGGGCTTGGCCTCGTTCAGGTCAGGCAGCTGGGGAAAAGCTGGCTGTAAAAGCAGCACAAGTCAACCCAACTCACAGGTTCTCCTGGGCTACAAATGAAGGCTTTTGCTCTCATGGGTGGCATTCATTTTGCATCATGATTTGGGGAGGATGCAGAGGATGAAGACTATGTGTGGCTGCAGTGTCTGCACAAAGGAAGGGAGGCACTATCCAGGGAGGGCAGTCTGGTCTGGAACCAGCGACCAGCACCGCTTCCTCTTACTGGACTGTAAAGCAGGGCAGGAACACCTTGGCTCATGTTCCATGCTTCCAGGTCAGCCTGAGCGAACCCAGCCAGCAGCACCAAGGTTGAAGTGGGGGGAGGCACATTAATTCAACATGAAACGAAATGTCCTTTTGGAGGCTTCTGGAGACCTTTGTGTAGTACTTGGGTCCTTGCCCTCACAAGCCTTTGACTTTCCTCATGCTGGAAACTAAGACGGCAGAAACACCCTGATACCCCTTTTCTGGGCAGCAGCAGAGCCCCTTCCTTGCACAACCTGCTCTGCTCTTTCCAACTAGGAGACAGCTGAAGAGGTCCATCCTTCGGGGTGACAGGGGCTTGCAGCAGTTTTGCCCAGCGTGGGCATTAGCCAGCTGACGGGACCAGGCTGGAGGAGTTGGGAAGACTGACCATCCCAGCAGGACAGGTGCATCTCCCATGGGACCAGCAGGTCCAGCGACCCTCGGATGGAGACAGGGGTCCCTGAAGGCTCAGCCAGGGACCTGCACACCCGGACCGAGCCACCTGTTTGTCACTGCTTCCCCGAGCTGCAGAGCTATCGCAGAGCCGGGCACTGCCGGGAGGCTGCCG
>NW_009634925.1:0-1810 GCF_000690535.1 Cariama cristata | reverse complement strand
AAAAAAAAAAAAAAAAAAAGGGAAGAAAATCCCAAAGAAATGCAAACTTACCCACACAGTCACAGCACTCATCCCACAGGGTGCCCAGGCAGAGCATGCACTCCTTGCAGCAGGAACAGTTCCCTTCCCCAGGGCGGCACTGGCACAGCTCCTGCAAACAACAAAAACTCAGCAACCCCAGCTGTGAAACGCTAACACGGCACAGCGATTCCTCCTCAAGCCACAACTCAAATTACAGCATTAAAAAAGGCTTAGTACACTAATACAGCAAGTAAACAGTAAAGCAGTTCCACCCAAAGAACCTATCTTCGTTTACAAAAGTATCTTTTGCAAGGTTGTTTTTTCGGTTTGTTTGGTTGGTTTTTTTAAAGGTGACATTCTAAAGACAAATCTGAAGTCGGCATTTAAAAGAGAAAAAAATCCTATTCATGGGAAAGGTGTGTGCGCTTCTGTGTATGCCTGAATGTACAAGGTCTTTGAATGTTCTGCCCATCACAACAGGAAATTCAAAGAGGGATGTTTCTTTATATATAAATAGTGTGCGTACGTTATAATTTAGCTAAAAAAGGAAGTTACTATAAGCCACATGTGCATATTCAAGAAGATGCATGATGTCTACCATCACACCTATTTGTGGATTCTAAAAGGGACTTACTCAGTTCAGTCATCCAACCGCTGGATTTTGCGCATCTCGGAATGCACAACGTTACACATCGCTCTCCACTTGCAATGTTAATGACTAGGTTATTTACCCCCCCCAAGGTCCAGCTGATTCATTTTTGCTATTGTGAAAACAACCCTCTGCCCTCACCCCCAAAAATCAACACCTCGGGATACTTCCAAGAATTCTGGAGCCTCTGGAAAGCGAAAGGGTATACACACACATTTTTCTTTAACCATTATTAAGCTAAAAAGACAGAAAAGGCATGGAAGCAAGAAGACAAATCTTTCTCTTCATACTACCTACACCTGAAGGCACTGGTGTAGCGGTCCTGCTGGAGACATACACTTGTGGACCTCAAAGCATGGAAATAGCCTGCATGGATGAAGGAAATCCAAAAACCAGGCAGTCTCCTTCCCTCCTAGCTCAAATCCGTACTAGTAATTCCAGCTTGACCAAAAGACTGTGGCTACATGACAATCACAGATGGGCTTGAATTACGCCATGGTGCAAAACGCGGACAGCCAAGAAGTCGCATTTGTTTGTCCCGTCCAAGAATTTGGTTCAGGTGACATCTAACCGTCACGTCACGCACAACCAGTGAGAAAACAAAATCCCGTTCCTGGAAACATCGACCACGGGATCCTTCCCACCCGGGGCTGTACTGGAAGCGCTGGCGGCAAATCTCCGCTACGCAGCGGGCTGGGGGGAAGATGACGCCCATCCCCGCTCTCCGATGCCGTTCTCCAGCGGCGGGGCAGGGACACGCCGCGGCGCGGTCAGGAGACGCACGTGGAGAGGAGGGAAGGGCAGGACGACGGTTTGGTGTGAAATTCCCCTAACCTGGAGTTACCACCCGAGCCTCCACCTCGGGTAAGCGCAGCCAGGGCAGGGACACCGCTCCTTACGGGCAGACACAAACATCACCCACAACGCCTTTCTGTAGCATCTCGGTAAGAAGCCGAGGGGGCAAAATCCCACTTTTTAAATAATTCTTTGCTTGCTATCGTCAAGCAGCATCAGGCAGGGGAGAAAGGAGGCATTTTTATACCAAACATCAGGAGCGCATTTGCTAGGCAAGGCACGGACACACCTGACGGTGCACGACCTCCCTTCGCCCCCCGCTCCGCACCGCCGGCGACCGCAAAC
>NW_009634924.1:10550-19550 GCF_000690535.1 Cariama cristata | reverse complement strand
CCACCCAGCTTGGTGTCATCTGCAAACAATAGGCGTATAGGGAAAGTCCATTGCCTTCTTGCTCCTTCACTTTATTCTACAAGTACTATCAAAGTTCATGGGCTTCCTTCTCTTCTGGTATATGCTGCTGTATAATTTATTTCCTGCTCCCTGGCTTCTGAAAATTATTCCTGCTATTTCCCTGCCATTGAGAAACCTGAGTTTTGGAGCAAAAATATTTTCTTATAACAAGGGCAATGTAATGCCTACTCAGTTCTGCTGCAGATCAGGCATTAAGTGCATTTTAGGTCCTAGGTCTCCATATACGGGCAAGGTCGTAAGTGTAGCAGGTTAGAAACGAGGTGCATCAAAACAGCCTTGTGATAGTCTAGCAGGGGAAGGGCAGAGTGAGATTACGGAGCACTGGAAAACCTCTGCAGGCAAGGCCTAATCCATCTCAACTATTCCCGGATTTAGCTGGCATTATCAGCCTCCTACTTTCAAGAGCACTAAACTTGCCAGTCTTAGCAAATAAAATGAGATATTTACCCTTCAGTGCAGCCAATTTTTGTTGGGCCTCTAGTAGCATCCTTGGCTCCATGCCAGTTACAAAATACTGTCAGTCTCTGATCTGGGGAATACTCGGCAGGTAAACAACACTGTATTTTTTTTCTTCTCTTTACACATGGCAGCTTTGAAATTAACTAGTAGAAAGGCTAAATCAAGAAGAAAACTAACAGCCAGCTGGCTGCAAAGTTCAATGCCTTCATCCTATCGTGCCTCATCAGGTGACTGGAGAAGCAATGAAGGCAACTGAGTATATCTCCTTCATGTGATCTAGACTAACAAAATCACATAGCCTTTCTGCCTTCAATTAGTGCAAACACAGGGGTGAGCTTTACAGAGTGTAAGGTGGTTCTGGCTTCACGTGTCCTGCACATACTTCCACACCTGCAGATAGTGTCAGAGCCTGCAAAAATATTTTAACAGCAAGACATACATACAATAAGACTAACACAGAAACCTGGTATCATTTTGATGTCCTAAGGAAGTCTTGGGGAAGATTGCCTGCTTAAATCTGACATGCAGTTGCCTGAACTGTGTTGTGTCATACGTGTGTGTGTGTGTCCCCTAACTTTAAAGTATTAATTAATTCATGAAGTTCAGACAGAGCAGGTGGACTCTAAATGAAGCTACCTCACTGTACTGTCTAACTCCGCTTTAAGGCAAGTCATTCAGACTTAGACAACATGTTAAGTGCCACCTTAAATTTGATCACTTGTCCTAGTCCAGGCAGAGTTTCTGGGGTGAATATACGCATACGACAGAATTCAAAATACCAGAAACTTAGATGTAATACTGCACCATTTACAGAGATGGGAAAGGTATTCCTCGCTGCAGAGGTTCCACTGTAAAGTCCTAGCATGGATCAAGTGGATCAACACAAAACACAACTTGTACTGACATTCTTCTACTTTTCCTCTATCAATGTAGGCAAGTCTATTGAAAACCAAACTGGAAAAAAAATGATAGATTCTATTTATTCCTAGCTATATTTTTTTTAGTGCTCTATCCAAGCAGATTTTGCATTTTACAGGTGGACAGCAGCAATAACATGTGAGGATGAAAACAGTAAATCGGCACGACTACCTGTCTAGAATATGCTCATGACTGGGTCTGTAATTAAAGTCACAAATCTCTCCTGGAAATCCATACACCTCACCTCTCTCCAGAGAGTCAAGGGTTAAGTTCGGACCAGTAAGTTATCCCTGCACCCTGTAATGTCTCCTTTGAAAAGCCGCTCACACAGTTTACAGGGAAAGATTGAGAGTGCAGCTGCAGTCTCAGCCAACATTTGGTTCGTCTATTACAGTTAAAAAGTCCCCCCCCCCCCCCTTTCTTTTCCCCCCCCCCCCCTCTTTTTATATTAAAAGTCCATCAAACACATTTTTTTCTCCTTAATATTTTCCATTAAGTTTCCTCCTGTGTAGGCTTTCCCAGAGTGTGGTGCTCTTCGCTCTTCAAGCAGCAGCTGCGATATCCCACTGAATAAGAGAATGGGCAATGAAGAAAGCAGCTCAGGCCCCTTGTTCAAGTCTCAAGAGGCAAGTGAAAAGTTACAGTTGGGCTAAACTGGTGAAATCTAGAGCACTTGAGAAGAACAAACAAACAAACACACACCAGACTGCTGAGTTTTGTAGGGGTAGGATTCATGAGATGAGGGAGAATACTCAAAGCACTCTGCCACCATCAGCCTCTCAAAAGACAGCACTGAATGCCGTTACACTTACAGGACCTTAAGAGTTCCCTCCAGAGTTATGCTGTCCAGGTCTCATACTATTTGAGGCCCAAATGACTTCTTTAGTTGTGCCATATGACCATGGAGTAGAGATGTCATGCCCTCCTAACTTTGGGTGTTTTGTTGTCTAAACATTAAATACCAAGTACACAAAGAAATCTCTAAAGAACATGACAAGCCTCTAGATTCCAGAAAGTTTGCACTGAAGTTCATGAAAGTAATCAACTTTGCTTGACACCCAGTACGCATACCATCTTGTTACGTGGTAGATGAAGACCCTCTGATGAGTGTCTCTCAGAGAAGATTTGATAAATCTGACAGCTGAGTTGGTCTGTCTATGATGATGAAGCATGCTGAAGTATACAGTTCCCTGACATCATGCCTACAAATTTCAAGGCCAAGAATTATAGCCAGATAACAGAACTTCACAAAAGAAGCAACCCTTCTACATTTATAATCTATATACCTAAAGGGAAGGCTAGAATCTGTTCTGCACTTCCAGAGCTAAGATACACAAATTCACCTAATCAGGGATTGTGGGAAGTGTCACCTGAAAGCTAGCTGGGCCACAGTCGTATTAGGAGAAACACTCCAGGTAAAAGAGGTAGAGTAGCAGCATGGCACCAGCAAGATGCATCTACTGCTACCATTCAGTAACACAACTAAAGCTGTATAACATCTAGCTGCAGAAATACAGCAAAATAAAAAAAAAAACAACAAAAAAACCCACACAAAACAAGAACTAAAGGTCACTTCTCTGGGTCCTTGCTGTAAGGCTGTATGCTTGTGGTTAACAGTCTCTTGTTATTGGATAATTCCCTACGCATTGATACAATGGCAGAGTAAAGGTCCTCAAGAGACCTTTTCCTATAAACATCCGAAATTTATCGACCTAGCTCCAATGTAATGAAGCTAAAGGAGTTTCCCAATAAAAAGAAGATAGACTTACACAGTCCCCTAAAGCCCAATGGCACTTACATGCTGGCCAAAGGGGCATCTCTGGCATTCGTATCTTCCCCATGTTATAAACTTGATGCAATATGTAGCTTCTGCTCTCCTTTCCCCTCAAGCGGATTCCCATGGGGTAACAATGTATGATAAGAAATAGGCTGGATTTGAGAGTGATCTCCCACCTGTCAAACACAACATTTTCCCTCCTTGGGTTCCTTTTGCAGTTCTGTTATGCTAGAGTTAAGGGAGAAAATTTCTTACCTCCATCTCCTGTACAGAGATCAACTCACCTGCTGTGGCTCCCTGAACATTTGACAATGGGTTAGAGAAAGAACAGGAAAAGATGACTGTGTTTGTGTCAGCACACACTTTCTAAAGTCTATAACAAAGCAATTACATAAAATATAAGGGGGCGGGGGGGGGGATTGAATACGATCAGATCCACAAGACAGAATACTAGCATGAGTTATTACCTATTGCAGAATCCGACCCAGTAACTGTATATGCTACATAGATGAGATCATCCTATCACACACATTGCAGGGAAAAAAAACAAAACAAAACAAAAAACCAAACACAAAACACTACTGATACAGAGACCACAGATAGATACTACACACAAACGATGACATACAGACTTTAAGCCATCCTAACACCAGTATGGCACATTGGCACCAAAGCAATCCCAGGGTTGTGGTGCTAGCTGTTTTACAGCTAGCTTTTTTGGAATCCCTGCAAGCCTCATGATGGTCACACAATGCTGTATTTGTACTGTAAAAGGTAAGTGCCATTTTTCCCTCACTCCACTGGTCACCCAGCTTCCTTAGAGGTAATGGAAGACACTTTCTGGAAGTGCTTCTTTCAACTAAGGGAGCACAAATTCCTAGCAATGCTCTTCTCAAGCTAAAACTGACTGAAGTTTTCCAGGTCTGCAGTGTTCCTTCTAAGAATCCCCCAGAGATTTACTTGCAGAAAAGTGCTTTTCAGAAAAGAATTCTGCCCTAAAAATCTGCAAGGTATTTTTCAAACAAATTTACTGTATTTTGTTGATAGCTAAAATGCAGTCTAAAAAATAACTTCAGAACAGAATGGCAGGTTCAGTTTTGAATTACATGTTTTCAATTTTTAATATGGAAAGAGAAACTATTTTAGAAAAATCTATAGCCAGCACTGGAACAAAAAAAACACCCAGTGCACCTCCTTCCCAACACTTCCTGTGCATCTGCCCCCTCTATTGCCTCCAGAAACTGGTGATGACATACCAGGACCAGATTATAAAGAACTGCAAGAAAAGAGTGGAAAGACTTTTATTTTTATAAAGTCTTACCTGGAAAAGCAAGCTCTTCCAAGTACTGCAGAGCAAGAACCTCCCCATTTTTCAGCACTTTGTCCTCCAAGGATTAATACCACAGCAGTGTGTTGCCTTGCCAGAAGAGACTATTCCAGTTTATGACAATTTTGGCCTCCTTGCTGGTCTTTTGTTTTAAGCTATACAGAATACAGTCCCCATTCCACTCCTAACATTGTTCTACAAATTCCCACTTCCTACTGGGATCTATCTACCTCTTTGCCTGAAAACAGAGCTCAGCCTGCAGCATTTCCAGTAGCCCAATGTTTCAACAAGAAAAATCATGGAGGATTTCACATTATCGTAAAGAAGTTCAGTATTCTGTGGGATAAATTGAGTGACAGCATCTTGTTTCTGGCAGAGAAGAGTTAAGTGAGTAAAGGGGAAGCTCCCAGCTAACTTCCTCCAGTAGATAGAGCAGTGAGTGGTGTCTGTTCCTGGTTTAACAGAGGCTTTATATGAAGCCTTGGTTCAGCCACCACATTTCTCTCTCTCTCTTTCCTTGTTGGAAAGATGATCTGGTCCCTTTAGTCTCAGCAGGGGGTTCTGGAGCATCATGGATGTAAATTTGTGCCTATTTTACATGGTCATTACAGAACAAAAGATTAAAATTATTATTTTGGGAGGGGACAAAGCAGAACAGAGGTGAGGAAGCAGTAATTAGAAAGGCAAAGAAAACCTAAGTGAAATAAATGTATTACTCTAATAGGCCCAATCAAGTGCAAGGTGCTTCACTGACATGTGGCACAAGGCACTATAAACTCAAAGGGTAAAATATAATAAAGCAACACTATTGCTAATGCCCACACTCTTGGTTTAATTAATTTTCTTTTATTTCCCGCTCTCCATGCTGGCACTGTAAAGAAGAATGCAATGCATGAAGGCTGGGGGCAGAAACACTGCACAGGGCTGAGGCAGCATACCTGGCAGCTGCTAAAACAGAACTTCAAAGTTTCAGCTCGTTTGAAAACCCATCAGGCAAGAACCACTCCTCCCCTTCAGCTTCTTTAGGAGCTGGTACACTTAACCACTTCAGCATGTTTGGCAGTTCTACAGCCACTTCCAAAGCAGGTGGTGGAGTGGAAAATTGTGGGAGAGCCCCAAATCACTCAGTTCTCTCCCTCCTTCCCCAGCAGGCAGCAACGCACATGCTGACCAAGCAGGCCAGCTGACAGACCACAATTAAGCACAGAGAGCAAGGAATTTGTGATTACACCTCTGAAACTACAGAAAAGGCCCCAGCTTACCTCAGTAAACTGGGTTGACAATATCTTTCTCCAGGAAACTGCTAAATCTGATGACAGACAAAGTCCGTCATTAGAGGAAGATGAGTAAAAGGATGTTCAGATAATTATATTGTATAGTACAAAGAGCTGGCACACTCTTAAAGACAGTTCCCAGACTTGTCTAGGATTTGTTGAAAGAACCCTCTCTGTCAGACCCTGTCTGCAAAAGATGCTCAAGTTGCACAAAACTTACTTGGATCACCAAGTAAGCTTGAAGTTTTTTACGTGAGATTTCTGCCTCTGCCTACAACTGCAGGCTTGGAAGTAGAGATTGTAAGCACTGGTTTATTTGCAGCACCTAGAAAAAAGCTTTTAGATTCTGTCCATTTGAACAGGCAGCCATATTTGTGATGTTTCCTCCTCCGGTGTGGACAGAAGAGTCTATGCTGCAGTTATGCCAGCTCTCCTGGTCATCCCAGCTGCATACTATATCCACCTTTTCCTCTCAAGGTTTGAGAAGAACAGGAATCTAGGGATGGTGCTGCTTCCTTAGGGATGCAACTTTGCTGGATTCCTTAACGACTGATTTTGGGTAGGCCTTTCAATTGCTAGGTCTTCTGGACTGTATATGAGTATCGAATACTTCTAATGACTCTAGAAACCAAAAGCCAAGAGTAGGTATCTTCAGAGGAAGTGCAATAGCTTTCACAGGAATTTGTGGTTAAAGATGAAAAAAAGTTATGCAATCCTATATTCCAGTCCAACCCAATCCCTTTTTCTAGAGCCAAAATGGAATTGTTTCCTACAGCATACAGAGAAAATTGTATAATTAGCCAGAAGCTCCCAGACTCAGGAATACAGATGGGAATGATGGAATCACTACCTCAGGAATTTCACCAAGTGATTGCATGTAATGCTAAGCATGAGCACATCAAAGATGCAGCTGCAGATGCTAAACCCTTATAAGGACAGACTAAAATATCCCAGCCACTTAGTGGAATAATGTCCTTTCAAGAGTCCCCTCCTAGCACATCAAGAGAGGACAATAACAATAGTGCCCAATGTCTAATCAAGAAATCTCCATTATATGCCACTTTTACTTGATGCCGTTCGTGATGTTTCAGCAAATGTTCTAAATAGAGTAGACTTTTCTCACAAAGGCCACAACTGGTACATTTCACAGAAAATAAGTCTGTAGTAAAGACAAATAAGAGTCTAAACATGGCCTCCAGATGGTTTGAGCTGAACACAGTAACATTTGTAAAGAGGTTAACCTTCATGTTGTGTACTGTGTTTATAGCTCTCTAGAGACTAGTTGGAGTATGAGACGGTAAGCAAGTTCTTGCATAAAAGCAAATAACAGATATTAGAAAAAAAATGAAAGTAAATGATAGGAGTAGTTGTTACCTAGTTTTGCTACTTAACAATATACACTATAACACCAGAGTGCGATTTTGATAAACAACATGCAAACAACCATGCATTCTGTAGCAACAAGCAGAATAATTCACAACCTATGAAGTTACATGGTATCAGGAATTTAGGTAATTTCAGAGGGAGACATGCAAATAACAAAATATCCAGCACTACAGTTCTCTTTCCTTTCACAGAAATGCTCCTCAGTAACAACAGGTCCAAGGTCTACAGTCATGTATTCAGATTCTGCAATGCTTTAGAGGTCATAATATGTTAACAAAGAATTTGCTCTGCTTAGAAAATATCAATAAGGAAAACCACTGCACTACCTGAATCATATTCTGTCCTCTATGCCTCAAAACAACCTAGAAATTTGTACATAACTTTCATCCTCTTTACACAGATAGTAGAGAATACTTTAATATTTAAATCATTTGGGTTAGCATCGGCAGCAGAAAAGTAGAATTTCAGAAACAAATGAAAACGTGACTCTGACCTTTGAAAAAACTAAAATCAGTTATGCTAACAAAGTCCTGAACAGAAGGACAAAATATTTAAATGACTAAAAATGGATTGGATCCAAGTATATTGAAATATACCAGAATAATCCAATTATCAAAACTAGGCTTTCAAAATTACTTTACCAGTACCTAGTTAGTTATTTCATCTAGTAAATATTATTAAAATGTATTATATGCATTCATGTATATAAATTCAAATAAAAATTAAAATGTTTGTGAACTTTAATAGATAACAGAGAAAGTTACTGTTCCTGTGGATTTTTAATGAAATTAATTCCACATTAAAACACAGCTCCTTCTTGAGGGTTTTCAAATTTGAAGAAAGATGAGCAAGTTCTCAATATTAAAAACCAAACTCTATGAAAGGCAGCTGTTCCAAAAAATCTTAATAGGCAGCCTTTGTTAGAACTGTTCATAAGGGATAAGCTCTAAACTTTCTTGTTGTGGTTTGGTTTTTTTTTTTGGTAAGGAATTTTGAAAACAGAAGGCTAGGGGGATCACTGTCAGTAGGAACCAAAATCTCACTCCCTTGGAGAATATTCTGGAGATAGTAGATGCAGTTCTTTATTAGAAAGAGATGTGTTTACCAACGCACATCATCTTAAGAACAGCAAAGTCTCTGAAGAATCACTTTTGGGGGGTCTCAGAGTTTCAAGAGCCTGTGCTTAGATCTTCCACATACACTGTTTTCCTTGTTGATTTCTTCACAACAGACAAGACTGTATTCTCTTTGCCATATTGACT
Source organism: Cariama cristata (assembly GCF_000690535.1). Lineage (NCBI taxonomy): Eukaryota > Metazoa > Chordata > Aves > Cariamiformes > Cariamidae > Cariama > Cariama cristata. Next base: position 11,066 of record NW_009634924.1, on the reverse strand, counting down.
GCCTGAGTTGGAAAGCCTTCCACTGCTGTTCAAATTCTCATCCACTAGAAGATATTTACAGAGAAGCCAAAAATCCTTAGCATCATGAGACTGTGAAAGAATCTTACACCCAAGTGTCTTCTAGTGGAGCTGAGATCAGAAATATATTGAACAGAACACTCTTTGTAACAAGTTATTTCAAGTTTTTTCTGCCACCACAGTTTGAGATCTTTTAGGAAACAGCCAGGGGAGGCAGAAGTCACTACACTGTAAACAGTATGTTGTCTTTAAAAAGTACTGGAAAGTTCTCATTTGAAATTCAGAATTATTGTTTATAAGTGACAGAAGCCATAAACCCTAGATACTTATTCATCGCTACCGCTAAAGACCAATATCGGTGTCAAACCTGAGCTTCTGACTAATATAAAGAATATTATTCCATTTATGCTGTTCTGTGGCTAAAATCTCAGAAAAGAAAAATCCCTGAAAATGCTGTATTAGTTGTAAAAATAGATGTGAATCTGACAGTTCAAACAG
>NW_009634924.1:0-10537 GCF_000690535.1 Cariama cristata | reverse complement strand
CCAAGCCTTCACTGGTATGACTGTTACCTCCTTGCAGATCTACACTCAGTCACCAGCAGCAAGAAACAAAATTCTTAAACTTACTCAATTTCAAGTCTCAGCATCTGTAGCTTTTCAAAATGCTAAGTGAAGAGAAGCTGACACCTCTTTACTCATCAGCATCTTTACCCCAATATCAAAAAAGAAACAGATGGTCCAGACTTGAGGCTTCCTCCTCCTCTTCACATAGTCTACCAAACTGAAAGTTTTCTGAGCTGAATTTTGAAGAACACTCAATTTTCAATACTGAAGTCATTCACAGCCCAACTTGGCTACATTCTTCAGAGAGAAGATTATTTTTGTATTTTTTTTTTCCAGTAACAAGCAAATAAAGAATTCTTTATGCATACAAAAGGTTAAGATTACATAAGCAACAGCCCTTTTGCTCCAAAGGGTGATTCTTGCCCAGGCTAAGCATCCCTGACAGACAGCTGCTAAGTAGCGTGTGCAGCACTGCCAGATAACAATCTTCTTAGGCTAACTTTTCAGTCAAGTCCCATATGCCAGATAGCAGAAAGATAGAAAGGGCAGTGGAAAACATTTTCTGAGCCAGATGCAATCTGAAATTCAAGCAAAGAAGCCATGCAACATCACAGATACCAGCAGCTGGAACATAAACAGTGTCTTTGATAAGGTGCTTTCACTTTGAAATTCCTTTTACTAAAGGTTGTTGTGTCAGGGCAAGTTTTGAGTAGACTTGGATCAGCCAGGCTGCCTTGGCCTCTCCCCACCTGGTTTGCTGTGGACAGTAATTGGGTGACAAATGGTAATAAAAGTTCAGTGAGTGCAACAGAAGAGTGTCTGGAAACTGTGGTATCTTTAAGCACTACCTAGCTTTTTTGCCGTTTTGTTTTAGGTTTTGAGGGTTTTGGTTGTTTGTTTTTTGTTGTTTTTGTTTGTGTTGGGTTGGGTTGGGTTTTTTTGTTTTGTTTTTTGGGGTTTTGGTTTGGTGGTGGTTTTTGTTTTTTGTTTTGTTTTGTTTTTTTTAAAAAGAGGATATCCATCTTTCAACTATTATTACAGAATGAAACCCTAGAAATAACTGCTCATGATAATGGACTTTGGATACATCGGTACTTCCATCCTGACATTGCAGAGCCTACCTTTAACAGTGCACTTAAAAATCTTTGTAATTGGCACTGGTTATGGACAATCCAATAACCAGCTTTCCTGAGCCACCAAAATGTTTTCTTGCTCACTACCAACCAAGTCATCTTACCCTGAGCATTTTGGTCAAACTATTCACCAGCTGATAGTACACAGTGTTGGGTAAAGACTAAGTACGTACTACTAACCATGAACGTTACTCATTATTATTATAATTTACACTGTTCCCTAAACAAAAAGCTGGTGTTCCACAGTGGAGTTCTGATTATCCCATCTTCTTCTCTTCTTCAGATTACATAATATACGTATACTTCAAAAACCTATGAGCTAGTGAACAGGATCACCAAGCAATGCTGTCACCATATGTATAGAGAAGCTGAAATACTTCCTGCCTTTTTTTTTTTTTTTTTTAAACTCCTTTTTCCCCCCCCCTCCCTTTTTCAAAAGAGTTTTTTGTTAAACACTGGAGCCCTGCATGGGTCACAAACAGCTGCTGCTTGATACCTGCAGCCCAGAGAAGCCCTGAAGAATAACAGGCTGTCATGGAGCCAACAGCATACAATTTAGAAAATCTGAAAATCCCCCAGTCCAAAAGGTGGCAAAAACTAGGTGACAAAGCAGGATCTTCATAGGAAAGGCTGACTAACACTTTCAGGGATAGGAAAGGGGTTTCTTTGTGCTTTTGGCAGGGAATTCTCATTTATATCACAGGATAAAACACCAAAAAGAGCGCCATGCTCATCCTGAGCAAGCCAAACTAAAGCATGACCTCAGGCTGGATGGAAAATGTGAACATACATTGGTGGTGGAAACTTCACTGTACAATGGAAGGTAGCCCCAAAACAAAGCCTAGCAGGAAGGAAAACCCTTTGGCCCCTTTTGCTAGCTCCTGCTCTGGCATTTGTACTTCATCACTGAAACCCTTAACTCATCTGAGCTTGACTCCAGGCCCTTTGGCTGCTGACTTCAGAGAGTTGTCCAGGGACTGTCCCACATGAGGGCTGCCTTCTGGAAAGACTTTCCACATGGATCTCAGATCACACCCTGCTCCCAATATCTGACAGGCTTACTAAGTTAGCAAGATAATCCTAATTCAGCTTCTCTTTCTCAGCTGTACAACACCAATGTCTTCAATATAGCTGTTCAAGACCTTTGCTCTCACCAGTAAACAAACTTCCTTTGTAACACTACCCTCTAGACACCTCCATTTTCTTGAAGTGAAATGGTACAGGTCAGACCTGGAAATTTCCAAAATATTCACAAGTTCAACTTCAGGACAGCCTTGGAGAGCACGAGGCAAATGAAGGGAAAGTTGCTAACCCATCTTGTCCTTCATAAGCCTGGCTTACAAAGGGGATTTCCATTTTTACAAAGCAGGATTCTGTTGCGTGTCTGGTAGGGAGGATACAGAACATGCAGCTCTGAGATTTCACAGTGCCTCACTGTGACCCACAGGAATAGCACAGTTCAAAGATGGGCCCATTCAATCCCTCTGTTCTTAGGCCAGATGGACCTGCCCTAAGATCAATTCTTCTGGGAAACCTCCCAATGCCCTTCTCAGCTGCACAACTGGGAACTAATTCCAATAGCTATGGCATGCTAGCATGGCTTTCATTTCTACCTCACTACCTGCAAGACCAATCAGTGGACAAAACTGGAGGTCCTTGTGTTGGGAAGAGCCAGGGATGGATAAAAATATTGCTAAAAAAAAATCAGGAAAAGGGAGAAACCAGACATTCGTGGGATTCCCTGACAGCTCTGTGCAGAAGGAAGGGCTGGGCTGGAAAAAAACAGAGCCCCAGGTTCCTGCCAAGCTGTCTGAGGCCCGTCCTTTCCAAATAGCTCAAAGAAACAGCCAAGGTTCCCTTGTAACCCTTTCAGAACTCCTCCAGAGAGAAAGGCCAGAGCCGCTGCCACAGAGCACCAGACTATGAGGGTCCCCTTATTCTTAGAAGGCTGTAAGCAGCAGAGTTGATCTCCCTCATGAGAGCTACTGAAGTGAGAGCTATGGCCACATTAACTCTCTAAATACCACTCTGGAAAGCAACTATTTTAAATAAATGCAGAGGAAAGGGAGATCTGCTGGTCACTCTGCAACATGAAATATCTAGAACCTACATAGGATATTTCAAAGAGATCTAAGATCAGGGTTGGCTCAGGGGAAGTTGAGTCAAGTAGTGCAAGACACTAAAAGATTTCAACTTGTTCTATATTGAATGAGATGACAGCCAACAAAATCCACTGGTGGCAGCTGAAAGCAGGAAGAGAAGAGTTTACTGGTGAGGAAGGAGGAGGGGGGAAAAAAAAAATTCTATCAGCATGAACTGCCTATACTTGTTGCTCAGTTTTACATTTACTGCAATAATCAAAGAAAAACAACTGCATATTAATAAAAAATTCAGTGTTTAGCATGGTCAGAAGCCAGTAAGATATTAGTATATGTAAATTATAAGTTAGAAGATAAAGATACAATAGTGTTATTTACATAAAACCAATGTTTTACTCCTACTTGATGTACTGTTTTCATTTCTTGTCACCTCCAAAAAGACAGCCAGACAATTATTAGAGGGCTGGGAAGATTTCCATTTAGAACTTGAGAAGAATGGGACTGTTTAGTTTAGAAGAGACAAATAAGAAAGGAGATGATAGAAACAAAGAATAAATAGTGCAGAAAATAAATCAAGCATTTCTGTTTGCCTTCATGTAATAAGGTGTAGAGACTTTTGGCAAATTTGGGGAAAAAAAATTAAAAAGGAAACTTTTGCACAATATGTAATTCACCTGTGGAACTCACTGCTACAGCTCAATGAGACTACAGTTTTTCCAGAAAGTAAAAACATACAATTAATGACAACATCCACATTATACTATGTAGAACAGAAAGTTTTGTGAGAACTACAAGCCAGCTGTTAACAGCTGGAGGGTAAAAGCAAGCTTCGCCCTCGGACAAGGGATTTCACTGCTGCCCATCAGAACATTCTCCATGCTTCTACTGAAGATGGTGGTGGTAATCACTCTGAAGCACAGGATGGGAGAACTAGACAGATTCACAGCTTAGTACAGGATTGCAAATCCTATGTTTACATTAGGGTAACGTCAGTTTGTGGAGGCAGCTGACATGAGAAAACCCAAAGCCATATTGGCTTGGGGCAAGGTATGAAACCCCTGTCACTCCCTTCCACCTACCAGCATGGGTTGCTTGTTGGGAATAATCAGAAAGATCCTCCTATCTTCTCCGAAAGGAAGTGATGCAGTCAACAGAGAAACCTGCCCCCCTCAAATTTCAAGAGCTATTTGCAAAAACCATAATTACCCTAGGCCAGTGGACATAGGTAATGCAGCTCTTGTACCCCCTGTGCTCAGCTAGAGCCAGTCCAAGGAAGGTCCTGGGCTGCAGCTCCAGAAAAGCCTCCCAGAAGCAGCTGAGCGGAGAGGTCACATTCACACAAGTCCGCTGGTACCCTGCTCTGCCCTGCTGCGAGGCCCCAGCTCTCACCTCCGGCTCACAGTCCCAGCACTGGCTCCTACGGTCTCCCTGCATGCAGCCCAAACCCCCTTCGCCTCTGGAAAGGGTCCTGCAATTAATCTCACTTATTACCTCGGAAAAGTAACAGCGCAGCGGCTGCCAGCCAAGTCCGACTCAACAGCGTCTGGGGAGCCGAGGCTGCAGGGCCAGGCCTCAGACTGTCTGGGCAAGTCACGAGCTTTCCGCCTTTCCTCTCCTGGAAGCTCCAGACAGACAGAGCCAAGGCCTAGCTGTGGGAAGCAGGGATCCTTCAGGACTGTGCCAACCCATGGTGCTGAGGCTCAGGGCGATTTCCAAGCAGGATGGAGAGTAATTGGACCTGCCATCACAAGTTTCTTTAGTGTGACCAAAATATATATAAAAACATAAAATACAAGGCAAGCCATATATTTCTGAAGTTTAAGTCAGCCAATTCACTTCCACAGTTAACAAGTTGTCACCAGTGACCCTGGGAGATGTGTTAAAAAAAAAAAAAAGGCAAGAGGTTGTCAGGGCAGGGGAAGGCTGTTAAAGGCACAAATATGCACCGCTAGAGGAAGAACATGCACAAACTAGTGACAGGATGAGCTGCAAGAACATACAGCTACCCAGGCAGTACTTCTGGGTTTTGCCCACCCTCCTCAAACCTTCTCTGAGCAGAAGGTCAACCCCCAAATATGAGGCTCTCAGAAACGCTGCTTCTCAAGGACCACAGGCAGAATCAGCATGACAGAGCTGCGGAGGAAATGCAGACAGGGGATCGGTCATGGAAAAAACACTGTACCTGCCTGCAATTCCTCCTCCCCCTCAAATAAAGAAACTGAAATAATGTAGGCATTAAGGTAAAGAGGTAAGGAGAAAATAGAAGAGGGCAAGTGGTATAAGGAGCAAGGAACAAACTTGTGGCTATGCTAGCTCAGGGCTGGACTCAGTGCTGTTGGTCTGCTGCTGCTCTGGCACTTCTGTGCTGCTTAGCTGGGGAGGTGTTAAGGTCAATGCAGTTTGCTCAAACCAAACTGAAGGCCTATTGTGTAGCCCTCAGTGCCTGCTGCCTTCCCCTGTCATTTCCTCAAAAGGCATCAGTGCAGCACAGCCTCCAAGTTAGCTTGAACTTAGATGCTGTGCAAACAAATAGGCTCCGACCACTTGACAAGTGTGGCACACGACAGCAGTCAGGCAGCCTCTACCTTGCAAGAGACTGCAGGGAGCTTGAAACAAATGATTTGGAAGAGAATAAAGTCACTATCGACCCTTAAGATGCACAACTACAAGGCAACACATACGTAACAAAGAGAAATAGATTTATTCTTACAAGAACTTGGCATTAGCTGCCAAGATCCCTGGGAATTCTCTCCTCCTTACTTCTAGCTGCAAGCCTCTATGTAGTTAGCTCTTTCCCACAGCCCCTTCTGCAATGTCCATGCTGTTTCTGCCGCACTAAGCCCATCCTGGCCTACCTCTCAAGTCTTGTGAAAAAGCAAGACTGTCCCATCAACTGCTCACCCTTCTATCATTGTGAGAATCACCTTGCACATTAGCACATCTCTTGGTTCTTCTAGCACCACTCTTCTCATAGCTCTTCAGAGCCTGTCTAGTCAGGATCCAAGCCTGATCTCTTATTTTATATTCCACACCTCCAAAATTTAAAATAAAAACTGAGGAAACAGTGAAGCCACTTTCACCTTCCCTTCATGTCAAATGCAGCAAGTTGCCCCTTTGACACGAGGATCAAGACCAGTGAACCACAATTAGCCTGTGATAGTTGTCTGGGGTCTTTCTGGCAAAACTGAAAGTTTCAGTGGAAATAGAGGAGCCACTTACACCAGCACAGAACAAATTCTCAAAAGAGATCAGAGACTCTTCCACATCCTCAGAAGTCCAAAGGATATATACTTAGTATGATCAGAGCAGAATATCTCAAACTTAGAACATGTAGTACATATACCCCTAGCAATAAATGAAACTGGCATGAAGCAGCAGCAGGCACTAGGTGGGGAAGGAGTATATAAAGCATCCACTACCCAACCGAGGCTAAGGAAGGCCAGTGATTAAAAAGAAGGTCCTCGTTTGGGAGACTGAAAAGCAGTATAAGATTGTCAGGGGATACACCACAGGAGTCTCAGTTTGTGAGCTAGAGTGTGCAAGACAGTGGAGTGTACAATCATTTTTCTGTGCAGAATTTTGAGGATACAAATTAATACATATTTGCTATTAGAACAGGCACAGGAAGCTAACATTTTAAGTGGTGCTCGATTTCCTGCACCCATATTGTTCAGATGATTTGTACGTGAGCAGTAAATATATGCAGTGTGACCCAGAAGCACCTACTATGTGAATGCTCTAACAATGCTGTGAATGGGCATGAAGTCTGATTCCTTCAAAAAGCTGCTGGCTTACTGCACGTCAGGTATTCCCAGAATATCCAGACATGAGGCATACTGTTTGGGGTTCCTGAAAGCCTGAGATGCCAAATATCTGGGCGGCATCTTCTAGTTTCCCATCCCATTGAATACTTCCAGGCAAGGCAAAACAAAAACGAAAATCCACAAAACAGAGTCTGTTTGGGAACCTGGACATATGGCAGGTATGTGCACACAGCCTGTGAAGCCCTGAGCCGCTGCTCCTGTTACTAGCACTGAGAATGATGCCAGAGCAAGTTAAACTTAGAAACCCTTAGATCAGAAAATTGAAAAAGTCTGGTTTTATACAATTTAACCCAGATCAGCCTGCCAACAAAACATCACTTCTCAATGAACTTGAGCACCTTGGCTGAAATTATGAGCTAAGAAGTATTTTGGGCATGTCAAGCAATGAGAAGAGGAGAATCCCTCATTTCTGACTGCAGTAGCCCTCCCAGGCTGTCTGGTATAATTTGGACTGCCATTCTACCCTCTGATTGATATCAGGGAAGCTTGCTTGCCTGCCTGCCCTAACCAAGTTAGACCAATCTGCCAGAAGATCCAAGGAAAAAAATATGCTGAGTACTTTAGAAGAGCTAGGTTGGTCTTGTCTTCAGGTTTGAGAAAGATATTATGAAAGAAGCTAATGAAACAGCGGTTTGAGAAAACACTGACCATTTCAGTGCTGAATTCTTGCCAACTGACTACCCGTATGAGTTCTAAAAGATGAACCTGAGCAAGGATAGATGCTGTTGAATCCAAGGTGCCCACTGAAAACGCAGAAATCTGTACCAGTTAGAAAGAAATCTTTCTCACTAGCTTTGGTCCAGCTCTTGGAGATTAAGTGACCTGCAGAGCCCAAGCTATTCTTTAAGGAGAAATCCACTGTCTTTTTCAAAAAAAAAAAAAAAAGTGACACAGCAGCTGCAGATTCCAGTGCCAGAAGCTGCTAGGAACGTCTACCATCCCCACCACTAAGGGTTATGCAACTATTTGACAAGAGGTACTGGAAAGTTAGTTTTGATTCTGAATCAACAAGCTTCATTCTCTTAAACACCTGATTTTTAACCTTTATTATGCAAGTGGGAATGCTTTCAAGAGAATGCTTTTTCAAGAACCGTTTTAGTAAGGACTTGGCTTCAGTGACTGGAAATTAGTTTCACTGGATAATGAGGAATCACTTTCATATTTATTGTCCTTAGATTACATTACTAAAATTGTGATAAGAATTATATACGGGAATCTTGAACACTTCTACTACAAGACATGTAACCACATTTAGTGCCTGTACAGCAGAATGTGAAAGGGTGTCAATCCTGCCTGATGGATAGAGTAAGAAGCTGAGATAGGACTGAAATGCGGCACTGAGACAGGACCAGGGCTAAAGAAGGAGAAAGCAGATTTGGCATAGCCTCAATTACCTACAGAGGGCAACAAAAGCAGGGCTGCAGCAAACGTGGCAGAGGCCAAGAGCCACGTTATGGTAGTCAGAGGTAAGCCCATATACAATTTGGAACATCTCACCTCTTGCATAGCCTGCAGGCTGCTTTGTCTGGGGCACAGTGAAAGTCTAAGCCATCATTTGAGTGGGAATAGCGCCAATACTTATAGAAAGTGACAAAAATAGAAATCTCAAAAGGCACAGTAGTGCAGATTTATAAAATAATATTTAACACATATCCAGAACTGTCCTCTGTCTCTATATTACAAACTTTAGATCTCCTTTGCCTTTTGGCGAGCAGACTACTGATTTGATACCTCATCTCACACAGCCAAAAGAATTCAACAAAAGAAGGGAGAACTTCATTTGAGAAACATTTAGACAAGTCAGTACTGGGAGGGTGGGAATCAAAGACAAGGAAGATTTGTCAGTAAGAATAGCCTGAATCCTATAGATTGCAAGCATCAAAACAAAATTTTCAAAAAAACCTCAGCAGCACTAAAATGGCTTAGATTTACCACAGTGCCATACAAAAACTGTAAGGACTAAGTTTGAGGCAAATGTTTGAATTGGAGCCAAGTGCAAGCCAGATAAGAGACCCATTTACAAAAATTTCCATCCTTGCCGAATTCTACAACTGATAGACTAGAACCTTAATGGAACAAAACAGGAAGCTTTTCTTCAGCCATCCAGCACTGAGCACAGGCTGACACCCATCAGATGACCCTCTATGAACTGCTTGCTCCAATGTAACAGATCAAGTAGCAAAAAAGGCATTTACAATACAAGACAGACACCTCCATATATCATGACCTTGATATTCCTTTTGGAATTATCTCATTAAATAAATGTTCACAGCCCAAGTAATCCAGCACTGCCTCATGAATCCCTTTTTTTTATTTCCAGGTTTACATAAAACTTTTAACTCCCAGTATTCCGACCATTTAATACAAGCAGCCATGAAGTTAAAGTAATTAATAAAGAGTCTTAACACATCTTTCTGTCTCTTGCTCTGAGGATAAAAACACAGCAACCAAAGCACTGAGAGACTAAATGGTTCATAAAAGGTTTGATGATGGAATCTTATACCACCTGTGACCAGATAATTCTGAAATACTTTTGGATTGCTGTACAAAATAAAACAGAATTTCTAAAGCCATTAAAGTATGCATACAATGCTAGATGAGGCACAGCCCTGGCAGTTGTTCAGAGTGAAGTTCTGGGCATTAAATGGTAGGTTCTCAGATCTACAGGTAGGATATAACTGAAATGGTTTCAGAGCAACGTGGTAATTACGGTGACTTCTGCAGACTTTTGCAAAAGAAGATTTTGACCATGAGTAACCCTTTTAGAAACATAGAATTATTTAGGTTGGAAAATACCTTTAAGATCATCGAGTCCAGCCATTAACCTAACACTGCCAAGTCCACCACAAAACCATGTCCCACTCCGCCGAGGCTGCGCCCCCCCCCCCCCCCCCCCCCCAGCCTGTTCCAATGCTTGACAATCCTTTTGGTGAAGAAATTATTCCTAATATCCAATCTAAGTGTCCCCTGGTGCAACTTGAGGCCATTTCCTCTTGTCCTATCACCGGTTACCTGGGAGAAAAGACCAACCCCCACCTCGCTACAACCTCCTTTCAGGCAGTTCTAGAGAGAGATCAGATCTCCCCTCAGCCTCCTCTTCTCCAGGTTAAACAACCCCAGCTCCCTCAGTCGCTCCTCATAAGACTTGTGCTCTAGACCCTTCACCAGCTTTGTTGCCCTTCTCTGGACATGCTCCAGCACCTCAATGTCTTTCTTGTAGTGAGGGGCCCAAAACTGAACACAGGATTCAAGGTGCGGTCTCACCAGTGCTAAGTACAGGGGGACAATCACTTCTCTAGTCCTGCTGGCCACACTGTTCCTGATACAAAAGCCAGGATGCCATTGGCCTTCTTGGCCACCCGGGCACACTGCTGGCTCATATTCAGCCAGCTGTCAACTAATATCCTCAGGTCCTTTTCTGTTGGGCAGCCTTCCATCCACTCATCCCCAAGCCTGTAGC
>NW_009634923.1:0-984 GCF_000690535.1 Cariama cristata | reverse complement strand
CATGTTCTTAGCATGTGCTTGGCATGTTCCTAGTGTGTACTTGATGTGCTCTTAGCATGTGCATGGCATGTTCTTAGCATGTGCTTGGCATGTTCTTAGTGTGTGCTTGATGTGTCCTTAGCGTGAGCATGGCATGTTCTTAGAATGTGCTTAGCATGTTCTTAGTGTGTACTTGATGTGTTAGCGTGTGCATGGCATGTTCTTAGCGTGTTCCTCACCTCTGCTTGGTGTGTTTTTGTGTGGGTGGCACATGCTTGGTGTGTGCTTGGTGTGTCCTTACCATGTGCCTGGCATGTTCTTAGCATGTCCTTAGCGTGTGCCTGCCGTGTGCTTCACGTGGGGGTCACGATGGGCCAGCATGCACCAGGCGTGTGCTCTTCACCTGGACTGAGGTGCACCAGGCATGTGCTTAGCGTGTACTTGCATGTGCCAGGCATGTGCTTGGCATGTTTACCGTGTGCCAGCAAGCGCAAGACACCGGCTGCCTGCGCACCGGCGCATGCCCGCTGTGCATTTGGCATGTACAAGTGTGCTGCAGATGTGTGCTTAGCGTGTGCTTAGCGTGTACCGGCTCGCACCAGGCACGTGCAGGCACTTAGCGTGTACTTAACGTGTGCCAGTGTGCCCAGCAAATGTGGTTAGCGTGTAGCAGCGGGCCCCAGGCCCTCGTGTAGCGTGTGCTGTGTGCTTAGCGTGTGCCGGCCTGCACCAGGCGTGTCCTTAGCATGTGCTTTGTATGTACCAGGGTGTGCTTAGCGTGTGCCGCCTTGTACCAGGCGTGTCCGGGTCTGCTTAGCGTGTGTGAGGCGTCCTTAGCACGCACCAGCTCCCATCAGGCGTGTCCTTAGCATGTACAGCGTTTACCATGTCCTTAGCGTGTACAGGCGTGCCTAACGCACGCTGCCTTGCGCCAGGTGTGCATTTAGCGTGTCGGGGTGTGCTTAGCGTGTGCTTAGCGTGTGCGAGGCTCGCCCAGCACCCACT
>NW_009634922.1:0-14112 GCF_000690535.1 Cariama cristata | reverse complement strand
CAAGCCTGCCAGAGTTCAAGGAGCATCTGAAGGATGCTTCTAGTCATATGGTTTATTTTTAGGTAGTCCTGCGAGGAGCGGGGAGTTGGACTCAGTGATCCTTATGGGTCCCTTTCAATTCGAGATAGTCTATGATTCTATATTAAATATAAAGAACAAATGGAGAAATTAGTGCAGACATAGATATCTGGAGTCTTGGCTAGAAACCTGATTAAAATGTGACTCCCAGCTGGCTGCTGAATGGAATATATTCATTGCAAAACTGGGTACTTTTAGTCAGGCTTTTTTCCTACTTTTCCTGTTAACCTGATGGATGTCCTGTTTTCATCCTTTTCCTTCCTCTCTAGCAAAAGGTGGGATTTGTAAATATCATTGTGCCAGTTCAACATCTCTTGCTAATATGTCATTGCTATTCTGAAATAGAAGCAGCTCAGTGTTTAAGCTGGCATGTATTAGAAAAAGAAAGCCTCTGGACATGAATATTCACCAGATTTTCAGAAGTGACTTAACAGGTTTTAAGTTTAGTGGGTGTAATGACCACCAGAATTTGATTCCTGATCTTCCAAGGAGACTGCTAGGAAGTGCAGAAAACAAAACTTCATATAAACAAGCAAGAGTAAACTTCATTGTGGCAATCATTGAGTCTGGTCTAATTTTGTGAGTCATAAAAATGAATTGACCCTTTATTTTCCCCTCATAGGTTATCTTTAGCCTCCAGTGCTATAAGTAACAACTCATGATTAAATTAAAACTTAATAAAATATGGTATTGTATCTGATGAAAGAGTTAGTTAAGAACCGTAGTCCACTAAACTTTTTCACATTGAATAAAATGTTAAGAAGGTAACTTAAGTATTTCTGGTTTTTCCTAGTGAGTTCATCTCTGACCAGAGAGGAAAATTATGTCACTCCGAAAAAAAATAGTTAGCTCAAAGATTTTGTGTTTAACTTTCAAAGTTGTCCTTTCTAGCATTTGCAGCATTTAGATCTCTTGCCATGTTGAATGCTTACAGGTCATGAAACATGTTGGCTGATAACAGAATCAAATTCAGATGCCTGAGCTTTGTAAACATCAGTAAAACTTTGAGCATTTGGAGTGTTCTTCTGTTTTTCCACTTAAATGGACTTCTATAATACTTTGAGGACCAGTGCTGGCCAAAGAGATAGTAATGACTTTCAAAGGAGAAGTGTGCTAAGCGAAGAGCAGGCTTGCAGCTGTTACTATTGAAGTACTTTAATTTGTCAGCCGAGCTGTCTGTGGTCTTAAATTAAAAAAAACAGTTGGTTTACAGCCATAATGAATTCTATTGCCTTGTCTGTATATAGTATGCATGAACTTTAAAAAAACCCCAAACCTCTGTTGTTATTTACCCTCTATATTATATACTCTCTATATACTATATTATATGCTCTTTAAATGTCTGAAACTTATCCCAGAAATACATACTACCCTTTAACATAGAAACAAACACCAACTTTTTGCCTTCACTGTTATTCCTGACTTCTTTTTAACCCTTAACTGTATTATGAATTCTTTTGGCTTTGCCATAGATGATATTGTATCTAGCATACTAAAACCAGTAAGTTTATGACTGTGACTCAATTGAATTCCAACAGAATTTGTAATAATTTAGTCTTTAAATAGCGGTTCTGTGATCGCTGTCCTCCCTTGCAATTGGAGAGTGCAGTAGCATTGGATGTGTACCACTGATGATCTTCACTGCTGTCGGTAAGAACTGCAGACTTTTAGGGATGCTTATTCCCCTAATACACGGCGTTGTTCAGAGAGATGTAGGAATGCAACCGATATTTTGCATAGCTGCCTCTTTTTGACCAAAAAGAAGGTTGCACATGGTCCGGGTTGGAACCGCAACAGGATGATGATAGGTGGTAGAATAAGGAGGAAGCAGCTGGTATGATTTCATGAAATGTGAAGACAATTATTTTTATGGAATAAGGTACTACAAGAATTGAGTACCCTTCTGTACTCAATCCGTACTCAATGCTATCATATTATCATATTAGGATATTGTTGTTTTATTCTAACAGGTTTAACGTATGATCTGTCATTGTTTGGTTTTGTTCTAGAATTGTAATGATTCCTCTTCCTCAGAGCAGGGGGGGAAAAAAAATCAAACTTAATAATGTATAACTCTTAGAAACTCCATTCTTCTTGCAGAAGAGCTTGTTCATAGTATTCAGTCTGAAATTGCCACTCTGCAGGTGACTATGCTTTCTTAGTCACAGCCATTGTAACTTTGCATGTTGTCAGCTCAGCACGTGGTAATTCTGTTTTGTACGTGTGCAACCCTAGGCTGAGCTTCTGCAACGTGAACCCTACCACCCCAAAAGGTGATCGTTGTGGAAAGGAGCTCTGGCCTCCTTTTATTGAGGACAACCAATGGACAACACTGAGCAAGAAACGGAATTGAGTGTGCAATTTCAAAGCTTTTCTTCAGAGCCTGTACCTAAAGACATTGCAGATGTAACTCATGTTGAGGAAGGCCAGGCCGCAAAGCTCTCTTCCTGCTTTTGAATGACTGCTCGATCCAGGAATAAATATTTCTCATCTCTTATAAAACTGGCTGCAATCTAGTTTTTGTAAGAGCTGTGAAATTTAGTGTTTACCGTTGTGCTCTTTTACTCTGCCTGTTGCTATTTTAAATTATATATAAACCAGAAGTTCCTTAGTAGCCAGCTTCAGTCCATTCTAATGTGTTTTCTATAGACTTTATAGTTCATACGAATTTAGGATCATCTGTCCAAACACTTGAGACATTTCTGCTTCATTTACAGTAGCCATGATCCCATTGCAACTTTCTGTGGCCACTGCAGACTTCATCAACTTTTGCGGAATGATTTGTTAGCCACAATTTGCAAACCAAGAAATTCATAACGATGATAAAGTCTGCACAATTACTGGTGGCATTTGTGTTAACCATTAGCTTCTAGAATCTATTGTCTAAGACTGTCATGACATAGGTATTTTGTATTTTGGATGTCCTGTTTGTGGTTTTTTTTTTGTTTTGAACTCATTATTGTTCATGTCACCTGTCTCCTGAAGTTTAACTGTGAAAGGAGTTTGCTATAGCTAGCGGTGGGTGCTTCCAGCAGAACAGAACTGAATGCTGCAGAAAATGTTTATTCCTTTGTGCGTCTGACATAAGTGAAGGAGGAAGGGCAATCCAGAGTCTCTCTCGGCTTTATACTCCCTTTCCTTCACCTCCCTTAAGATGCAACTTGGCTGTTGAGAACTGGAAAGGAGTAGACACGGAATAGCTCCAAAACTCTGCTCTAAGTGGCCGTTACTCACCAATGTAAAATGCTAGTCTCTGACTTTTTCCTTCTGGAAGCCCATCTTGACCCCAGTTTACTCTTGAGAAGTAGTTAATTCATGGACAGGGTATCCAGCTGGGTCTCTTGTACAGCTGGGGGTACTGGCTAATGAATTCTGCTTTGTTTAAAACAGTGATCAGTCAAGGGTCAAACCCCAAACTCCAGGGATGAGACCAATTCAAATTCCTTGTTGTTTTGCTCACTTCCTAGACCAGATGTATCCATCTGGATTAGAACTGTTGATTTGATTTTGTTATTTGCGAGCGGCAATTTTGTTTTGTTATGTTCCATGATAGCCCCAGGACTATTTGTGCTTTGCAGAAGTAGGTTAGTCATATCGGAGTGTAATTTGCGGTGTTTTGGGATAATGAGGGAGGATGATCTCACTGAAAACCCAGATTATGCTAATTGCTTAAAACGTGAGGTTTTCTTCCCCTTTTCTGTCTGCATATAGTGGGAAAAAAATCATAAGTAGGAATTGAAGCTTTTTACTTATGAAAGCACAGAGTGCGTATGGAGGAAACTACATGGCCCAAGAGATTTTAATATTTGTCTAAAACTTGCCCTGAGAAATACCACTTTTGGTGAACAAAAATGTTAGTGCAAACTTAAGTCCAGCTTCTGTAACTTATTAAGTTACGAGCCCTGGGCAGAGTCTGGTGACCGCA
The DNA here is from genome assembly GCF_000690535.1 of Cariama cristata. Taxonomy (NCBI): domain Eukaryota; kingdom Metazoa; phylum Chordata; class Aves; order Cariamiformes; family Cariamidae; genus Cariama; species Cariama cristata. The sequence continues at coordinate 10,109 of NW_009634922.1, read as the reverse complement.
GGTTTGCTCACTCGGTAGGGACTGTATGGGCTCTGAACATCGCATGGTGGCTTCGCTGTTGCCTGCCTGTCACCTGCTCTGCAGGGGCTGACTGTGAGCACGCCGTTACCGTATCCCTGCTGTGGGACACCAGATGTGTTACAGCTGAAAAATGCTATTTAAACTTTTTAATTAGATGGGCAGGAATTCATTATGCTTAGCTGAAGGATAGTACAACCTTAGGCTCCTGCTAAGTTGATCACATCTATTAGTTCATCCATACGTTAAATCTCCTTGAGGAATTTTGCTTCCTCATTTCTGTTGATTGTTTTGGTGTTAAACAACTGTAGTTGTGTTTAACTGCAGTTTTCTTTTAACCAAAAGTTACCCTTTTAGGTATCCATTTTAAAAATTATTCCAGCCAGGTAGAGTTCTGGGTGTAATACCTTTTCATCATTGACTTGCTTTTTGAACATTACTCAGTTGTTAACCTTTTTTCACTGGCAATATAAAAATGCAGACTTTATAGGAGGAATTCAATGATTGCCATGTTTGTGACAAAAGGAACTTTAAAAAAAGTATTCTATCGGTGCTCTTTCCTTTTTATAGTTCTTGGGTTTTTATTGATTACTTGTTCAGTGAATTATTGAGTATACGTTCTGAGATGTATCCAGTTGTCTTCATAAATGCTTAATGTACAGACATGACTTTATTCTGGAAAGGAGGATAAATGGTTGTGTTTCAGAAACAGATTTCTAAATAATTATGGCTAGAACTGGTAATGCTTCTTATGCTTAAGTTGGTTTGCTTATTTTTGTAAGGACCCGTTTTCAGTTGCTTGTAACTTTGCTAGACTTCATCTTCTGGGGCTGGGTATCTGCAGGCTGAGATCATATTCTGCTGTTAAAATTTAATCTAACTGGGCTAGTAATTAGATTTTCTCTTAATATAATCAAGAGATTCTAATTGAGTACACGGTTTTCCTCTGGAACTTGACATTTTGCTGAGGTGTTATCCTGAGATAAGGGATGCATCTCCTGCTGTTCTATTAATATTCTAGTAAGTCGTTTGATAAATCTTAGTATACACTGCCTTAGCAGAACCAGAGCTGACGACGAAATTCTGTGACAGCCCCGCAGTGCGAGGCGTGTTCGTCACATCATGGCTCTGCTCTCACAGAGCAGTGGATGTGCCACAGTATTGACTACGGTTTCTGCTTGTCTGCATCCACAGGTTCCATCCTTATTCTGTTCATCCACAAAGTTGGGTCCTGCACGGCTCTGGTGAGCTCCACGTCTAATTCCTGCCCCAGTTGCTAAGCCATTTGGAAAATAAGTCACAGTTGTGCCTATGCATTAACCTAAAGGTTGGAAGCCTGCCTATGATTCAGGCTGGGCTTAGTGCATGGTTTTGTATAGCAGAGTTCTATTTTTTCAGCCTTTTGGAGTCATTTTTTAAATCCACGTTATAGGGATTTCAGAAATGCAAAGCCAAGCATCCAAACATCGGGCAAAGCCAGAGTAGTACCCTTTTACCCAAATGAGCCTATACTGTTTTTTCACGGGATCAAAAAAGCTGAAGTGGTGCTGTTCAGACGGCGCTCTATTCGACTTCTGTCTTGCTAACTTTTACTTACGGTCTCGCTGTTAATGACCTTGAGTTCCAGCCTGGAGAACTGAATTCTGTATTAAGAAATAATTTTAGAAGAAACCCTTCTTTATAATTCTAAAAAAACTGCACTTGAGCCAAACTTTTGGCAACCAATTGTGTGTTCCTTTTGTTTTGGATGTCAGCGTTGTCGGCAAGGATCAGATGTGCAGAAACGGTCTCTGCAGCTGGCATGGAAAGCAGCTGGAGCTGTGCCTTGAATATCAAGAGCACTATGAAAATACACAGTACAACTGCGCTTCGTTTTACAACATAGACGTAGGAGATTCAACACTCACTGTTAAAATCATTAAGAGATAGTAAGGACAACAAATAGAATTGCTGTCATTATTTATTGACAGTCAGCATCATGCTCCCAAACTTGTGCTCTATTTATGAAATCTTCGGACATTTAATTTCTTCTGTTGATTTAAGTGTATTTCTGTTGTTAACCTCTTGAGCTGTTTTTTGGAGTATGAATTGGGAAATACATTGAAACACTTTAAAGGTATTTGCGAAACAAACTAAACCAAATGCTGGCAGTATCTAAGTGTACCTTTGCCTGACTTGGGTACCTGAGACTGGGAAGATTTAATTAAAGCACTGCCTTTTTGATACAGATACATTTTGATGGTATGAGTATACACTAATTTCTTAAAAGTGAAAGGGATCTAAATCTAGTTTTTTCTTCATCGATCTGTACCTTTTCCACATGATGATGTTGTTTGTGTGCCTTACTGTAAGGACAGGACTTTATCCTGAAAAGGAAAGTCTCTCCCTCTCTCTTTTCTTTTTAAATCTCTGTAAGCGGCTGTGTAACTCTCAGCTACAAGGAGTCCTCAATACGTTCTGTTGCTGGGTGGATATCTTAAAAATGAGAACAGTCATTTATTTTGCTTGGTTTCATCTCCTGGGTAGCTTTCTGAAGTATGCAATTTATACTTTTTTCACTTAAAAAATAATAATAGTTTTTAAAAAGGGGAGTGGGGGAGGAACCAATCTGTTTTGGCACAATTAAGAGAAAGTTCTGATGTGACAAACTGGTGGAATCTTTTATCCCTTTAGGTATTTTGGACCTTTATGATTGAGCTCACCTGAGCGTGAAACTTCATATTTGAATATTTCGTTTGAAAGGCATACAGATCTTGTTTGGAGAGAGGAGAGAGTGGTTGGTTGGGTTTTTTTAGCTGCTTCAGTAGTTACTTTTGGAGTGAAGACATACCTACATCACTATTTTCAACAGAAACAAATGCTTATGGTTAAATGATGGGGGCCTTTCAAACCCAGCAGTGAGAATGTTTCTATACAGTGATCAGTTTTAACAGCCAAGGCTGTTACATCCTTCCTCTTGAGATGTTAGTTGTCTGCACGTTACGGTTTGCCTGTTTATAAACGTCAGTAGGGTATTCTGCGTTGGTGGCTATCATAAATGCATTTAATCTGAAATTTTCAAAAGCTCCATAGCCATTTTGACTCTTAACTCTTTAATTGAATTCAAATTCTCGATAGTGAGAGTAATCAAATGTTGATTTCTCTGACAATAATTCTGTGCAACGCACGTGAAGGTACTGTATTGAAACATATCTTAGGTTCATTTTCCTATCCTGAATCCCGACAAGTTTTGAACTTTTCCAAAGTAGTAAAATCCACAGTAAAATGAGCATTCACTCTCATTTGAAGAGCCAGACCTCTTACAATTCAGCTCCATTGGCCTCTACTGTTAAATTAGTAATTTCGCCTATTTAAATATCGATCATATTGCAGGCGTTACGAGGGGAAATCAGAAGCCCCGAGCTGCCAACTGTCTGCACCGCCTCCGTCTCTGCATACCAGCCTGAGCAGTTCACCAGGCAACCATGTATATAATAAGGTTTGGGGCTTTTTTTTAAATCTGATGGTAGTTCCTGTCTTCTCCAAATGCAGTAGGCTTCCTTTCTTGATCTGTAGATGTTGAAAAAGAAACGTGTCTATAACACACTTGGCTGCTTGACTCAGTCTTCGCTTCCATCCAGCCAAATTTCGGAGAAATTTGTGGACATTGGAAATTTGTGTAAATACAGCAGGCACAGGCACTCAAGTGAACCGTTGCCTCTGCGAGCAAACATCAGCTCCTCATTCCCACACCGAGCAGCGTCCTGCCTTAGCCACCGTATTTCATAGTCTGCGTGTGTTTGCATCACTCAGACATTTAGGCTGGACAGGTGTTGACATTTGGTCCCTACGATGGTCACGTAGTTGGTCCCTGATGCTGGTTATACTTCCTTGTAAGAACTACAATTAACGAGAGCTGTCTTGCTCTGGGCGTCTGTAGTCGATACATGCTTCCCACTGCTGGGATTTTCATTACGTTTTCTGGAGCTCCGAAGAACTGAACGAGGTTTTTATATCTTTTTAAACCCCTCCCTATTCCTGCATTTCCACATTGTTTGTAATGTTCTTTAGACAAAAAGGGACAGACTGTGACCTTGGCTAATGAATAAATCGGCTCCATCTGTCCACCCAGAGATAGCCTTGTAGCACAGTAGGACTTAAGGGCATATTTGTACCATGCAACCTGGTTAAAAATATCTCGGCTGATTCCAAGTAATCTGGTGTGTTCAGACAGTGCAGTGCGTTATTACTGGCCTGGTACTTGGCCAGGACGTAGGTAACGGTGACTTTAAGTAGGCCTGGTTTGCTCCGAGATGGCATCACTGGTGGTGTAGCTACGTGTTCTCGCTACTCGAGGTAGCTTGCGTGTGATGTTGTGACACTCGGTATGCTGTGTCTGCTCGTGCATAAGTGGGCACAAAGCTGAGTACTGAGTACTCGAGACACGCTGTCTTACCCAAGATCTTACTAAGTGTATGCTGCTTCTACACGTGGGCTTTTTTTGAAGAGTTAAGAGATGCAGCCAAGAGCATAATCTTCTGAAATTTTGCAACAGCTCTGAAACTGCATCTCCATAACCTTTGGCAAATTCCTTTGCCCTCACTCAGGTGACAGGAGAGTTAGGCTGCCTGGCTAGGTTTCCTTAAAGTGCTTTGAAGAGGGGATGTACCATCCGAGTTCTCAGTGAAGCCTTTAAGTTTGTATCCCCTAGTGATTTGTCCATGTTAGAAAAACTTTGACTGGTGTCCTCATAACTGGGCTCTGATTCTCAGCATACGCAAAGATTTCAGACCTGATGGTTTGTTGCCACTAAGGGAGCCATCTCACCCCTCATCGCACTTGCACCCCTCAGGTTGTGCTAGGAGCAGTACTTGTTGGACTGTTGATGCCACCGCTTAATCCAACAGAAACATAACCACGCAAAAAACCCATCCCATCCCCTCCGCCCCAAACCTTCCGCTCTAAACCTGGGTATTTTCTTGCTGTTAGTCATTTGAACTGTCTCACGGAAGCTTTTTAGCCTTGCAGATGGTTGAAAGAAGGGTACAGGACTGCACAGTGAGAAGGAGAGAAAGAAGGAAGTGGATAAAGACAAATGGAAGGGCTTGAGATCTCCTCCTTCCAGGAGCTGTGAGGCTTGAGCTTGAGGAACAGAGTTGAGGTGCTTTCCCCCAGGACCAAAGTCATTCACGTTTCTTGTGTTGTGCCCTACTGAAATAGTTCACATTGAGAGGTTTGATTTCCATAGAATATTTTTAATATCATTTATTCCTGTCCCCGGATTTCCTTTTTTCCCCATTTCTAATCTTTTTTTTTCTCATGGCATCTCTTTGCTGCAGCATCTGTAACCTCCCCTTGTCTTTTATGTCACCAGCGGTCCTTTACTGACACTTTAATGTCCTTGGTGCAGTGTTTACAGCATAGGATTTAAATGCAAAACACCTTAGTTTTCCTCTTGTTCCAGTGGTTTGTGTTATGGTGAAATAATTCACAGCGGTGTCCTGTTAGTGAGGAACTGGATCAGAGAGGTGTTTGGTATGGAATTTGACCTTGCATTTCCAGAGAGGCTTTTGGCAAACATGCTCCATCACATTCACTTTTTCTGTTCATTCCCTGCACGATCTTTTGACAGATCGTTTGCTATGACTTCTACCCAAATATGCAAAACTTCAATTATTATTTGTTTCAATTTGCTCTGGTTTATTTTTAGTTGAAGCACATGCAAGTCCTGACACAATGAGCTACTTCCATAATTTTTCTTGCAAATCATTTTGCTTGAGTTATGTACGTGATGAGGGGAAAATAAAACCATTCCGGCTTTATTGTGTCCCCTGGAAAGGTGCTTTGCCAGGGATTTCAATGGCAGAGAGCGCAGGCAGTGAAAGTCAGTGAAAATTAGGTTTTAAGAATGTGCTTCTTTCTGCCAGTGAGCGAGCCTGCTTATAGTAGTGCATTTAGTTGGCGGTTCTTTACTTACTACTTCTATACAAGTCATCAGTATATGGAAAAGCAAATTCTCAAAGGTTTTACAGTTCTGTAGAACTGTGAGATAAATAAATTGCCCCCCAAATATGTCTGTGTATATATAAATTTTTTTTTTTATATGAGCAAGATTGTGGCCTTTTTTGCATTGCTATTGGAAGAACAGGTTTTTTATTTATTGTTCTACAAATGGCATCCAAAATACTACATGTTAACTCTTATCATTGAGGAAGGAATTTCTTTGTTCAGAAAGTTATTTTTAATACATATGTCTATACAAACACATACATATATGTTTGTGACTTATCTGCAACTGACAGATGAGGAATGCCATATATATTACTAAAATAACATGATTTCTTATCAGAGAAATTCTTCAAAATGACAAAAACATGGATGCAGAATCAGACTCATATTGAGTATGTGTACAATCCACAGAAACACATTTGTCTTAAAAATATGTGCAACAGGTTTGTTTCCTACTTAGTTTGTCATGGCACAGCTGCAGAGGTAAGATTTTCTTTTAAATACTTTATAAAGATTCAGAATTAGCCTTTTGCTTACTATTTGCTTCCGAATTAAATAGTGAATTGGTGCTTTATTCCTCTACAGATTGAGTCGTCAGGTTTCAAAGTCCTCCTTTAAATTAGAATTTTAAAGGGTGTTTGTTAGTGAATTCTTCTGGGAACTTGATTATGCTATAATCATTACTTTGAAATTCTAAAATTTTCTATCACGTTTTCCTTCTATTTGATGTAAGAAACTGCTGCCCGTACAATTCAGCTAGGAAACCGATACATCTGTGCTTATCTTTATAGCATCACCCATCTTCCAGCCTGTGCGCAGCAAGAAGTACCAGTTTGTGTGTTTAAAATGCTGCAGGAGCCAAATCCGATCTGCAGGAGCTCGTTCTAGCTGTTGACTATAGCACATGTACTTCTAAAATTCATGAATGGTATGCATGTTATTCAAATGAGAACATGGCTTATAAATATTAATGGGGACAGTGATTCCAGTGATGAAGTTGCAGCTACACATCAAGGAACTTTTTCAACTGGCTAATCCTTTTTGTAATTATTTGTCATTACAAAAATTCTTTCAGTTAAAAAAGAATTGAAAGTTGCATTTAGGGCTTTATAACAGTTCAGAACTTTTCTGTTGGTGATTTATGCAGGTTTAATATTAGCAAATGTGCAAAGAATGTTACTGCACAATTTTGCTGAAAAACATGATATGGAATGGGTCCACGTTAAAGCATTTTTTAAAAAGAAATTCCTCTCATATTTCTTTGTTTCAGTCTCCAGAGGGATATGAGAGACTTTGAGGAGGAGCGGAACATTTTGCTCTTTCTCCACGTTTCATACCATGAAAAAAACCCCGCTCTGAAATCCCTTAGGTTACTAATGCTGCCGTCCTTCAGAGGCACCAGAACTGTTTGAGCACTGTTCAAATCTCTGGAAGATCCTAGTGTCTGTCAAGGCATGAACTTTACAGACATTTGTTCTGTGAAATTCAGTTCCTTGAAGGATGCAGTTAAAGCATGGATTTGGCTGAAGGAAGGGCCCCGAGGCACTGCAGCTCACAGCCCTCCCCTGTTACCAGCTTGCTCAGATGCCTGCACTGTTAACATTATGGATGTGATAAGGTAGGGACACGCTTTTATTATTCAGCTTTATAATTCTCAGTGTTGGCTTACAGATTTCATCTTCCCCAAAATTTTAACTAGCTCAATTTAAGCTATAGGCATTCTTCGGATCCCATGAGTCTGTGAATGTGCAAAATGAGAAATACACCATGCTTAAAAATTTTCACTGTTCCCAAGTAATATACTAACTGTGGTTTTTCACCAAGAAGAATAGTTGTGTAGATGAGGGCCTATCTCAATGTTACATGTTTTTAACAAAACTATTTCTGTCTTTTCCGCTCCTGGCACTTCCAACAAAAGTAAACAGAAGGGAGAAATAACTTAGCATGGCATCTGAATACGTTCTTTTTTTTTTAAATTATTTTTATGTTATGATATTCAGAGCAACTGTGGTTGGGGTTTAATTGCTGAGCAGGAAGGGATATGCTTATAGCAGGAACCCAGGAGGGAAAAGCGAGCAGCAGATGTCTCAAACCTTTAGACTTACACTTCACAGACTGGTTTTTCAAAATACATCATTCCATACGCTGTATAAACCAGCGAGCATAATGGAGATTAGTGCTTTTGGGATGGGAGGAGCAGTTTAGTTCAGCACTGGTGGACATCATTATTCTTATTTTCCCAAATTAATTTATTTGGGGATGAATGTTAAGAGATGCTTAGAATGAGACAGCTAACAACGATTTCAGGATTAGGCTATGTATCTCCGGGGGACCAGGTACACGGTGTCAATCGCGACCTCGCGTAAACAGAGAAGACAAGGGATTGAACTTACGTTTGACAGTACTGCGTGACTCCTGGAAGCCAGCTGACTCCGAACCCCAGCCCAGGGCTTCGCACTCGCGCTCCTCCCCTTGCCCGTGCCTGGCACTCGTGCTTGCACCTCCTCTGCTCTTTTCTGCCAGCCAGCACATCTTCCAGAGCCCCACGCTGCGCTTACGCCCGTCTTCCAGGGTCTGGTATACCCAGTTGGGAGTAAAGGCAGCTGCGTTGTTAAGAATAAGCGAGACCAGGGCTACCAACACGGCTGTGGCTACCAGTTTCTGGACAGTCATATCTGACTGTCAGCTTGCTGCCAGTCTCTATTTGTAGAAGACACGAGGTCTCAATCAGCTGCAGCACATTGAAATTGGACTTGAAATGGAGGCAGCTTCCCTAGGATGTTACGAAGGGCTAGAGGACATCACCGTTCATTCTCAAAGTCAACTCCAGAGGTGTTTCTGATCAAGGAAATGAGAATTTTGTGAGGTAGGTAGGAGAATTCCATAAAACAAGAATGCAAAGTTTTTTTAGGTCCTTCCCAGCTTTGGCTTATCCACCTTCTTGCACTTTGATAAGTAACGCTAGTCCTGTGATGAACTGAATGACAGGGAGGTCCATTCCTTGGGAGACGAGGCGAATCCAGAAAGAATCCAGTCTCGAGGCAGGAGAAGCCGGAGCTGCTGCCGAGGCAGAAGCGGGGATGCTCACCAGCAGCGTGCTGAGCGCGCCAGGTCCTCCGAGTCAACCAGCGCCGCTCCGAAAGCCCCTTTTTCAGGTGGAAACTTCAGAATATCCCGCAAACGGTGACAAATGTCATTCTCTCAAAGCCGAGCTGAACTGGAGGTGAATGCTGTCATCCCAAGGGAGCTCTGCAGGTTTAGAGTATCTCAAGGAGTCTGCTCTGCTGCGTCCCTCTCTGAAGATCCGAGCTGCGAGTGCAGGGACCGGGGAACAGCCACTGCTGTGAGGAAAAGGCCCCCCCTACCCCCCCCAGCTCTCCACGAAAAGGAAATGGCTGTTTTTGTGGCTGGTTTTGGTGAGCCTCAGGGCGTAGTCGACTCCAACAAACAGAGCCACTGCCACAGCAGTCAAACATTAACAGGATGTGTTTCCTGAAAGGAAAAGACTATGGAGACTTCTAAACTTGTACCTCCTCCCCTCCGAGAGCCCCCCTCCTCGTCTCACTCCTCCTACTGCCCTGCACATCGCAGAGGAGCCCACGGAGCAAATCGGAGGTCCTCTTGCAAAGGGGAAAAAAGAAATCCCCCAGCCTCAACCCTCAGAGCATCCAGAAATGGATTGAGGAGAGGGATTTTGAAATGCTTTTCGCTGAAAACAAAACAATATTGGGGTGAGCTGTTGAACAGCATGATGGGGGCGGAGGGGGGGTGTCCACTGATGTCCCCCTTCCTCTCTGCAACCCTAGAAGGGAGCGTGGCAGATAAATAGAAAATATAAAATCTCAAGATTCTCACCCTGATAAACAAACGAATTTGGGGGTGTCTGAAAAGGCAGTTGCAAGTGTTACAACGTGAATGAAGTTGAAAATCGCCGTGTTGCGAGGGTGCAGGGCTGGCACAGCCCTGAGCCCCACGTCCTGGCTTGCTGTGAAGGCAGGTGGCTCTGCGGTGCCTTTGAGAAGGCTGGCCACCCCCCGACGGTGCCCAGAGGGTGGAAGAGCTTCTGCGAGTTGGTTCAACAAGACCAAGTGCTAGGTCCTACA